>NC_142017.1:17232189-17319689 GCF_049901735.1 Notechis scutatus
TAAATTTACTCCTAGGAATATAGATGGGGAACTTCAATCTTAATTTGTGATGGGTCGGAGTTGAATTGGAGCCTTACTATCCTGTGGCTTAATACCCGCTTTGAATGTTGGGTCTACCAAACATCACAACTTCTCCCATCCTCAACTTGCATGAAATAATTAAGGGCAGAAGTTACCAGGTTACGGAAATACTGGCTTATTCTTATTCTTGATTTGTGCACCATGTTTTGTTTTTTTTAAATATTAACAAGGGAGCGTAGTTTTAAAAAAGGGGTGAGATAGAGTTTTGAGTTGTTGTCCATCCTTTAATCCGGGGCTCTCCAAACTTGGCATGCTGGCTGGGGAATTCTGAGAATTGAACTCCACAACTCTTTCCACCTTCTGAAGAGAGCTGCACCCAAGTTTGATTCTGTTGGGGGTACAAATCAGGATTAGAGACCTGGTTTATCTAATATCTATGTACATACATTGAATAATCAAGAACCTTAAGCTGAGCTGAGCTCCACCAATGTGCTTTCCTTGGTTGCCCCACCTTGGGTTTTGCTCTTTCTGGTGGCCTCCCATTCCATTCCTAACCAGAGCTGACCCTGCTTAGCTTTTTTTGAGATGAACTAGGCGCTGCTGCTGGCTGTGACACTTTTAAAGATAGTCGTCTTAAAATAGAAAGGTTTTTTTTTAAAAAAAGATTTGCTTTAAAAAAAAGAAAAAGAACAGAAGCGAAGCGGCTTATTTTAGCAGCTGCAAGCAGCTGCGTTATTTAGGTCAGTGGCAACTGTCAGACATATCCCACCATTCTTACAAATTCCAGGGAATTCACTCCTTGCCTGTTACGGGATCCCACAACAGATTGTGGAGAGTTGTAGGATTCAGAGCAAACATGCCTGAAGGGATTGTGGAAGTGAGACGGCCAGCCAGAAGCTCTTACTTCTGCCTTTCTTCCCATTTGCAAGCAAAGAAATGACAGAAAAGTAGGAGCTTGCTTTCATAAGCAACTTTAAGCCTGGAGGACTTCAACTCCCAGAATTCCCCAGCTCGCTGGAAGCCCCCCAGGCTTAAAGTTGCCAAGGTTAGAGACCCCTGCTCTAGAGGGAGTATCCGGGACATTCATGTCGTCCTGCTCCTCAATTGTAGGATTTTAATCTCCTCCCATACGTTATTCATAGCTGTGGCTATGAGTCGTAGCAAAGGAGAGCACCATGCTAATTGTGGTTGCTCTCAGAACAGCTGTTCAGACTTGGGTCAGCCTGGGGAGGTAAGCTAGGCTGGCAGGTTGGGAAAATTTCTTGGAAGTCAACTTTTTCCACCTTGTGGTGGAGAAAGCTGTGTGAAAACCCAGGATTGAAGAGAGATTTCAAAGCAGGGCTGTCCAACCTTGGCAACTTTTTAAGATAGATGGGTGGACTTCCAATTCCCAGAATTCTGGGAGTTGAAACCCACACATCTTAAACGTTGCCAAGATGGGGAAAAAAACCACTCTTTTAAATCCATGGGAATTGAATAAATAATGATCCCAACAATAGCTTGCTTGCCTGCGTCAAGTCTGCAAAGAAGATTGGGTGAGTTGAACTGTAATTGCAAGTCCGTTGCTTCAGCCTGTGTACCGGAATCCTATAGATCTGTTCTAGTTAGGTTAGATCTGCCCAATGTTTTGGAGATCCAGTATGAAGGGGACATCTAGTGGTGGGATGTGGGCATTGCAGAGGTCTGCCTAGAGCTTCGGAAAATGTGATTTTGCATTAAGATTTGCCTAGCAAATAGATATATGCCCTTTTGTATAGAATGACAATAGCTAGTATTGCATCATGGCCCATGGTGGGAACTGGGCGTCTTCAGATTCTTGAGTTTTCAAATGGGCCAAGGCAGGACTCTGTTCAATAGAAGATATCAACAGCTAGCGGTCCACATTGTGTAGTACAGCTGATGCCAAGCAGAGGACTGAACATCTTAGAATGGGCAATTTCTCAAATAGAAAACATCTTCATTTTGCAATGAAGTGTGTGCACCTCTTCTATTTGATAAGATTAAAGCTGGCCCGAAGCCATCCATCCAACTTTCATGCCTAAGGCAGGACTAGAACTCACCGTCTCCTGGTGGTTGGCTCAAAGACACCCAGCTGGATTTCATGCCTAAGGCGGGACTAGAACTCACCGTCTCCTGGTGATTGGCCCAAAGTCACCCAGCTGGATTTCATGCCTAAGGAGGAACTAGAACTCACCATCTCCTGGTGATTGGCTCAAAGACACCCAGCCAGCTTTCATGCCTAAGGCGGGACTAGAACTCACCATCTCCTGGTGATTGGCCCAAAGTCACCCAGCCAGCTTTCATGCCTAAGGCGGGATTAGAACTCAGAGTCTCCTGGTGGTTGGCTCAAAGTCACCCAGCTAGCTTTCATGCCCAAGGCGGGACTAGAACTCACCAATTCTTGATTTCTAACCCGATGCCTTAACCGCCATACCCAATTGACTCTCCAAAGATTAGTTAGGCAATTGTATTGACCACCTATAGCACATGTGAAAAAGCTCTTTTGCTACATCAGACAGACTTTGTGCTGGAATTCAGTTGCCGATAACCAGTGCGGCACATACTGTACATGCTGTATGCTAATTAAATTACCAGTGCCACGCAACCCCCCCAAAATACATTCTTTATTTGCAATGTTGGTTTTAATTGCAAGAAGCTAAAGAGACAAGTCCATTTTCCTGCAAGCGTCTTTTATTTCTTATCATATAAAGAAGCATATATCAATTCAAGGCCGGGCACGTCTGATCCCCTTTTAAGTACTACTCAAGAGTTCTTTAACAAACAAACAAACAAATAAAATCCCTGCATTCACAGGTACCCAAGAGTCCAATTTGACTCAGTCTGGTTTCCTCCGTTGTTATTGCACATTTCGAAAGAATCCTGATCAAGGCACAGTTAAAAACCAAAATTATTTAGTGCTTGTACAACAGATGTTTCGGCACACACTACAAACATAAAACTATGTTCTTTGAACATGTATATACATATATTTAAAAAAAACATGCACTAATTAGACTTAAATTTCAACTTCTTTGATGTGTCATAATATACAGATGAATATTGTAAACAAATGGCATGCATGTGAACTAGAGCAAGAACAAAATACAGTATCTGAGCACTATGATGTTTAAATAAAACAACATATATAATTTACTAGTCCTCAGTGTTTACGTGCCGTCATTGTCCTACTAAGATTCTACTTTTGTTTTAGTTTACAGGTTGGCAGTTTGAAAATTAAGATATGGCTTTACTTACTTGGATTCTACCTCACAAAACAGAAATTAAAAACTGAAAAGCTTATTTGGTCATTTTATTTGGACACAACTTTTTTCTTTCTTTTTAAGGAAAGGGAACAGGAAAAACAATTCGATCTTGACACCTTTCAACCAAAAAGCTTATTCTGTCATTTTATTTGGACATTTTTTTTTCTTTTTAAGTAAGGAAAGGGAACAGGAAAATATAATGTTACTTGACACCTTTTTTGGGAAACAAACAAAAGATTCTTCTCTTTTTGATGAGATGGAATTCTCTTCTACTCCAAATTAGAGAAAGAGGTTTGGCAAGTCTGTATTTCAAACAAAACATTTTTCTCTCCAAACGGGGAATGCAAAGTGGTTTATATTTATATTTTAAAAATAAAATGAAACCAAAAAAAAACAAAAAACTAAAATCTACAGCATTTCAGTAGTTCAGCTGAGTAGTGTTTGTCTCAATAACATTTGAGCAATTAATCCTGCTTTTTTTCGGGAATAGGTGTCATTCCTTCTCCCTTGGCTGATCTGCTTTGGGAGGATGTGGCTTGGTCCTCCAGGAGGAGAAAAAGGCTGTTGGGCAGGGAAGACACGGCTGCTTTGAAGAGGAAAGAGGAGATTTGTTCTTGTTCCCCACACTCGGATCCACTGGAGGGGAGGGTGTCTAGATAAGGCAGAGGTCCACACAGTGGCCCCCCAAGAGGCTTCCATTTTGCTCAGCCACAGCTTTCTTGGCGGAGTCCAGGCTGGGAAAAGAAACCAGAGCTTCTCCGCTGGGCTGACCGCTGAAGTTGAAAAGCGGGAGGACGGAGTCTGCATGGAGCTGCAACAACGGAGGGAAGAGGATCAAAAGGATGGCCGGGCGCAGGTGGAGACAGAGTGGAGGGCTCGTCTCAGCTTCTCTTCCCTACTGGAGGCAGCCAAGAAGGTGACAAGACACTCCGTGGAGAGGCTTAACTGGGACAGATGTGAACTAAGGGCCTGTTAGACCTGGTGGAGCTGAAGTTACTGGGCAATAGGTAATCCCTTCTCTTGATTCCATGGATCTCCTGAGAAGAGCTGGGAAAACCCTCCTGTATCTCACGCCTGAGCTTCTCGAGTTCACCTGCCAGATGTTTACGCCAGAGCAGGCACGGGCAATTAAGTTTCCCAACTTGGCCACATGAGAAAATGGGACTGTTACGGACGGCCAAACCAATAGGGCTGTGAAGGTGCATAGGCACGCAAGCACACCCATACGTAAATTGGGGGGAAAAGTTGCCTACAAAGTAAAAGCAATTCACTTCTGGTGTGTGTATCTATCTATCTATATCTATATCTATATCTATATCTATATCTATATCTATATCTATATCTATATCTATATCTATATCTATCTATCTATCTATCTATCTATCTATCTATCTATCTATCTATCTATCTATCTATCATCTATCTATCTATCTATCTATCTATCTATCTATCTATGGTATTCAGCTTTGTTCGGGTATTTTCCACGTCATTATAGTTGTGCTTTTAAAGTTGTAGCAACGTTTCGGCAGAATCTCATCTGCCATCATCAGGCTTCTGTATTGTGTTCATCTGTGTTCTGTATTCTATATCAGACGAACACAATACAGAAGCCTGATGATGGCAGATGAGATTCTGCCAAACGTTGCTACAACTTTAAAAGCACAACTATAATGACGTGGAAAATACCCAACAAAGCTGAATACCATATACATATATACATACATACATATATACATACATACATACATACATACATACATACATACATACATATATACATATATACATATACATACACACACACACACACACACACACACACACACACTGACTAAACCACTCAGAGAGGGCTGTAAAGCACCCTTGAAGCGGTTTATAAGTCTAAAGGGCTAATGCTATTTCCATTCATTTCCAATTGACCTCAGGTCGGCCAGACAGGGAATGCCAAAGGGCCGGATGTGGGCTGGGGGCCATAAAAACACCCAGGTCTGCTCCAGAATATTGTTGGAAATTAAAATTGGAAGCTGAGAGGACCATGGTGCATAAGTCACAGAGCCCTCTCTGAAAACCGACCCCATGGGAAACCATGCACAGGTAGACTGCACCCAACTGCCTTGAATAAGCCACAGGTTGGTCTGTCCACTATAAGCCTTGGTAACTCCTACAGCCCCTTTCAGATCATAATTTCATTTATCGATAGAGAAGGATATTTGTAGCTCAGGCTTGAAATGAGGGGCTCCTTGGTGCTCTCTGAACTTGGTTCTTTTCTTGCAGGTGTTTCATGACCGCATCAGCTCACTAGTATTGATGATGTTACCTAGTTGGGTCACGAAACGTCTGCAAGAAAACAACTAAGCTCAGAGAGGAGTTCTCAATTTCATTTATATCCTGCCTTTCTATCCTGATCTTTAATTTCTAGAATTGCTTACCTGTGGGATCCAAGTTGGTAATCTTTAGTCGCGTACTTTTAAGTCACCCTCACCCCCCAAAATAGCAAACATTGAAAAGGGCATAGAAGAGAACAAGCAGTAATGAACATTGACTTAAGAAGGAACAAAGCTGATTTCACATAGTCCACCCCACCGCAAAAAGAATTGTTAGACCAAAACAGTTTGCATTATTATACTCTCAGCAGATCCAAGATAACCTCTGCCATTTAAACCAACAATTTGGGGAAAATACAGGCAGTCCTCGATGTACGACCATTCATTTACTGACTGTTTGACGTAACAAAAGGCACGGGGAAAAAGTGAGTTACGACCAGTCCTTGCACTTACGACCACTGCAGCATCTCCACAATCAGATGATCAAAATCCAGGCGTTTCTCAACCATCCTGTGTTTACAAGGGTTGGAGCATCCAGAGGCAGTTGTGCGATGGTCATTTGCAACCTTCCCAGCTGGCTTCCGACAAGCAAAATCCAAAGGGAGGAAGTTGGATTTGCTTAGCGATGATGTGATTCACTTACAAGCATGGTGGGAAAAAAAGGACGTAAAATTGGGTGTAACTCACTTAACACCAGAAATTCTGGTCCCAATTGAGGTCGTAAATTGAGGATTATCTGTAATGCAATGGGTTGTGGTTTTCTTTGCAAGGAAATAGCTCATTTTGCAGGACTTCTATTCAACAGTCTCTGTCAGGCATAATCATTTAGCAAAACACAAAGGCAGAAAGGCCCTTCTAGATTTCAGTGGCAATCTCCCCAGAACTGAAATCAGCATCTTTGGGAGGATCATATGAGACAATGGCTCCAGTCCTGGATGTCCTATATTTAATCTGCCTAAGAAATAAACCCAAATCCTGAGTTTGTGCAATACACTGAACCAAAAGCTAACCCCAAAACCTGGGTTCAAAACCTGGGTATATGTGCTAAACTATGTTCCTGTATGGTGAAGATGGCTTGTCCACCACATTAGCAAGCAAGCTGAGTTTGAAGTTATTTAAAGAAAGTACAACTTGAATCCATACTTACTCTGCGTGTTCCAAGATCAATTTGACAAGCTAGAGCAGTATTTTTCAACCTTAGTAACTTTAAGATGTATGGAATTCTGGGAATTGAAGTCCATGCCTCTTAAAGTTGCCAAGTTGAGAAACAGTGAGCTAGACAATAGGGAAAACAAAGCACGGTAAGTTCATGTATTATAGAAATGCTCGGATATCTTAAATGTAGCTTGGCATGTTTCAAATAGTCCACAAGGATATAATGCATGCAAGCATGGCCTTCTCCAAGCCAAGAAGGAGTCATCTGCTAGGTTGGACATTGCTCTTGGAGCTAACACTGGAGGAAAAGGGAACAACAAAAACAATCTCTCTCTATGGTAGCTGCTTTGGCAGTGGGGAGGGAATTGGATGCATGTCCACACATGTTCAGCGTTGAGTCCGCCATGAGCTCCTGTTGCCCTGTGTCTGATGGGCAGAGATCTACCAGTAGTAGAAATTTAACAGTTATCAAATAACCGGTGTGAAGATGTCAGTTTTCTACAAAAACACCCCAGCATGTTTGAGGCAGCAGACTCCCAAATGTTTGATTGGCTCATTCTTTTGAAGAAGCTGAGGGCTATGAACACTTCTACCATCATCTGCTTGACCAGTTAGCAGCCAGACTACACAAAGCAGATCTGAAACCTAGGCAAATAAATCCCCAACTCTTAACTAGTCACACCGTACCCTTCCTAAACTGGTACCCTGCAGGTGGTGGCTGGGCCTTAAGCATTCTCAAGACCTCTTGGGGTCTCCCAAGTGGGCTGTGAGAAATGGAAGAACCACCAGGACACCAATTAAATGACGCTTCCTCTTCCTTCCGTCCCCAGTATTTTGCTTTTCCTGCTCCACATCTGACCACAGGACCAATGGAGAGTGGCCCACACAGCTGTTGATGGCTGCAGGAAGGAACCCTTGCTTCCCCAAAACAGCAACAACCCCAATGAATGAGAGAATGCCACACAAACTTCAAAAGCCCCAAACCTCCCAACGTTCTCCTCAATGTTCATCCAGAAGCACAAGCAAATTGAGGCGTTCAACATCACCATTGAGTTAGTGAAGTCATGCGACGTGCCCAAGCAAGGAAGTGTTAAGCAAGCAAAATCCCATCATGAGCTAGGAAGGGAGGATGAAACGTGATTGGCTGGTTTGGGGAATTTTTTTTTGGTTTGAAAGAAAGGGAAAAGGGAACAAAAATCATCTCCCCCGCAGAATCATTTCCATTCACCACCAAAGAGCTCCGCTTCAGCCAATCCAAGCTTACCTTCTCTGGCGGTTACCAACACTTACAAGCAAACCCAGTCTTTCGGTGCTTGTAACACGCCCCTTGCTTGGTCGTTGAGCTGAATGAGGCCATTGTAGTCATCAGGAGCATACTACAGTACAAGTGTGATACAGAAGGTCAGCAAGAGAAGGAGCAGGTGGCAAGCCACCATTTCCCCCCATCAGCACTTGCCATTTTTCTTTATGGGGAGTGTGGGGGGGGGGTGTTACAGTTTCCATCAACAAAGAAAGTGAGGGAGGCCTGCCTCAGAGCTCAGCCCAACAGGTGATGGGTTGCAAACCTGTTGGAATCAGCTTCCAAATTTCCAAATTGGCCACTGAAGCCAGCAAGTATTAAAGCTTGGCCATGGCTTAGACATGACTTTGGGGGGGGGATCTGCAAAAAAAAGTTCATTTGTTAACAGGTACATCTTCATAGCAGCAAGTTGGTTTCATCTTGGTTGGTTGATGTGCCAGGCTTAGCCAGCATGTAAGAAAAGCTGTGGGAAAAAGCAACTAGAAGTATGAAGAGCAAAGGAGATGGGAAAACCAATAGAAAGCACCACATGGCCATCACGTCCAGATCGTCCGCAGGTTTCTCCCACACTGGCTGAATGGTGAAATTCAGAACTCAGGGAGACTTAGACAACAACCGGAAGCAATGGAAACCAGCTACAAGAAGCTTCCTATAAGCAGGTTCTTCACAAGAAGATTGGAAATGATTGCCTTGGCTTTAAAACACAATGCAGGATCAGTGTTGCCCAAACTTCTAGCAAATGTATGTTTCAGAAAAGGTGGAGAGATCCGAAACTACAGCTGGATTATAAATTGAAAAGAACAAGCCAGGGCCAAAAATGCTTTCAGAGAAGGAAATCAGGAGAACTCATTCACCGAGAAACCATGATTTCCTACTGCATCGCCCGTGTTATGTCAATGAACACAAGAATTCCAATCTTAGATTCATTTGGGGCTCATCTAATCTAAGGTTCTGTTTCCATAATGGTCTGATAAATACATCAAAGCCATAAGCCAGCATGAAGTGAAGCGTATCTTCTCGTACATTTTTCCAGTCTCTGGAAACAAAATATCTAGGCAATAAAGTTGAGGACTTCCTGGTGGTCTTATTTCAGCATGGTTTGGAAGAGGAGGAAAGGAAGATGAGAGAGAGAGTGAAAGAAATATTGCCTTTACCTATACTGAGTAGAAAAGGAAAAACAGCAGGAACATCTCTTAAATAAAGGAGAGAGAAAGGAAGGACTACCAAGATTTGCCTTCTAATTAGGGATAAAAGGAAGAAGACAGGTGAAAATACCTTAGAACGAACATGGTCTCCCCACCCATTTTCAAGAAAAGGGAGATATGCACACAGACATGTCAGTCCCTTGGTCCCAGCCTAGCAGCTTCCTCAACACAAACCGTAGGACAGTAGATGCCAGTGCGTGAGGCAGATGACTTGAGATCACTTCACCACCCACAAAGTTGCTTTTGGTGACACCATTCTTGCTTGGTGTGTTGCCTTTTTGATGCCCACCCAGATAATGAGATACAACAACAAGAGAGCAGAAGACCGTAAGTCCTTGTTGGAGAATGTTTCCTGGGCTGGTTGCTTCCCAAGTAGCTCTGCAGCAAGCAAGACTCTAAGTCAGGGGTCTTCAAACTTGACAGCTTTAAGACTTGTGGACTTCAACTCCTTGAATTTCTCCTCCAGTCATCTTAGCTCAGGAATTCTGGGAGTTGAAGTCCACAAGTCTTAAATTGCCAAGTTTGAAGACCCTTGACCTACGGACTGAAATGATCCTGTCTCTATTGGCTTTGTATAAGGTTGGGAAGATGTGGCTGTTTCTCTAGGCTAGGGGTCCTCAAACTTGATAGCTTTAAGACTTGTGGACTTCAGCTCCCTGAATTTCTCCTCCAGTCATCTTAGCTCAGGAATTCTGGGAGTTGAAGTCCACAAGTCTTAAATTGCCAAGTTTGAAGACCCTTGACCTACAGACTGAAATGATCCTGTCTCTATTGGCTTTTTATAAGGTTGGGAAGATGTGGCTGTTTCTCTAGGCTAGGGATCTTCAAACTTGATAGCTTTAAGACTTGTGGACTTCAGCTCCCTGAATTTCTCCTCCAGTCATGTTAGCTCAGGAATTCTGGGAGTTGAAGTCCACAAGTCTTAAACTTGCCAAGTTTGAAGACCCTTGCTCTAAATCCACAGGGGAGGGCCATCATCATCATAATCATCATCATCAGCAGCCATGTCCCTGGCTCTTCCCCTCCCTCAGTTGAACCCCCCAACCAAAACTCCTGTTTCTTCTCCTTCTCCACTCACTCAGCAATATCGGCAACCAACGGCTTAAGTTCAAAAGCAATCCAAGATGTAGAAGGGCTTCCCTACCCCTTAAATTGTACAGATAAATGAGATGCTAACAGACACAGACTAGTTGGCCAATTTATATTTCTCAACCAGGTCTGCTGTTGTCCTTCAGTCACTACATGGAATAACAGAGTTGGAAGGGACCTTGGGGGTCATCCAGTTCAACCCCCTGCTTGAGCAGGAGAGTCTATTCCAAATATTAGCCTCTGCCTAGGATCGAACTCACAGCCTCTTGATTGTGAGGTGAGAGCTTCACCTCTAGGCCACCACACTGGATTAAGATCAAGGACAAGAACCCAGAACAGAAGGACTGAAACACAAAGGAAAGGAGGACTCAGGGAAAGTGTACCGAAAGAGGTTGCAGCTATTTTCCTCCTCCAGCATCTGCTTCAACTTTTCTGCCATTGCTCCTGTCTGCCATCGTCATCTCTACATACCAATATAGGAGCTGATGCAAAATCCCCCTGGAAGCTTCCATACTGAAGCATTCTAGCTATGGGGCTGAATCGGAGGGACTGGATTAAAGACACTCGTCGTGCCCGAGGGAGGAACTTGGTCCCTAGTGACAGTCCAACCCCTTCACCATGATACCCCACTGGCTCTCAACAGCCTCCATTTCCATGAGTAGCCATCAGCCACAAGGTTATGAGAGGGACAATGTCGCCTATTGGTCAAAGCAACTGTCTTTTTATGGCATCTAAGGCTCATTCTCGCCTTGGGTTTTTTTCACGCAGGGAAAACCCACCCCAAGGCAAGGTTGTTGCAACCTCAACGTCTGGAATACTCAATGTCTGAAATCTCAATGTCTGGAATACTCTACCTGACTCTGTGGTTTCTTCCCCAAACCCCAAAAACTTTAACCTTAGACTGTCTACTATTGACCTCACCCCTTTCCTAAGAGGTCTGTAGGGGGCGTGCATAAGCGCACCTACGTGCCTACCGTCCCTGTCCTATTGTTTATTTTTCTTATATGTATCCATTTCATGCATTCATAACTATGTTTATACTTATACCTATTATCTTGTAAGCGATTGACAAATCAAATAAATCAAATAAATAAAAAATTTGGTACAGGCAGCGCAATGTTTGAAGGCCCCTTGAAACACAATATGAGCCCTCCCCTGTGCCACGAGCAAAGATGCCTCACCAGTTAATACAAGAACATGCCACGAGAGGGCGCCTTCAAGCAGGGCGTAAATAACTTTCAAGAGGAAAGGCTGGGGACGGGCGGGGGGGACTGTGACTTTCCCTGTTAGCTTCCGGAGGTGCTAAGACTGCAATTCCCATAATTCCTGAGGGAAGAACCAGAGTTGAAAGGTTGCCCAGAGGAGAAAGCAATCTCAAAAAAACAAAACCTGTGTACTTTTGTCCTTGTTCACAGGAGGAGAGGCTAATCAGAAATCAAGATCCATTTCACAAAGTAATGCAAGGAGTTAATCTCCCCTTTCTATGTGTGGCTGTTGTATTTCACACACACACACACACAGAGAGAGAGAGAGAGAGAGAGAGAGAGAGAGAGAGAGAGAGAGAGTGCAAGAAGTAGAGTCAGTCTCAACATAGACCATTCTGTAACCAAAATGGGGATTATGGAAAGCTTAGGAAAGAATCCCAAGCTTTGTAAAAACAAACAAACATTACTTTAAAAAACATTTAACTCATTTTAATATTTAACCTATAGAGTCCAATAAAGATTGGGCACATTTAACAGCTATGAGGTGTGTGTGTGTGTGTGTGTGTGTGTGTGTGTGTGTGTGTAACACAGAAAAGGAAATAGGTCTAGAAAGAAAGTAACAACAGGAAAGTGAAATATCCCCCATTACTTTCTCTGTTGCTCCAACAAATGAAGAGAATATTCGTAGCTCAGGGTTGAACTGTGGTATCCTTGGGGCTCTCTGAGCTTGGTGGTTTTCTTGCAGATGTTTCATGACCCAACTAGGTAATATCATCAGTGCCAGAAGGGAGTGGGGTTTGCTCTCTATTTGGTAGGAATGGCCACTTGTGGAGGGGGGTTTGTCCTGGGAAGTCAGGGGATTGGGAGTCAATTGTGATTGTCCCCCAATCCTCTGGCTTCACTGGTACACTCGCTCTCCCTAAATGGAGAAGAAAACCTAAACCAGGATAAGATGCCAGAAGAATTAGTTAAAAGTGTGAGGACAGGAATGCATATTGTGCCCCAAGGGGGAAAAAGTGACCTACGGAGGATCAAAACTCATAGTATCAAAGGTCATTTTGAAGATTAAAAAGACCCAGCACCTTAAAAAATGGAAACCAGTGATTTTAAGAAGAAAAAGTCACTTTCTTTGCCGTTATGCAACTTCATTAGAGAGTGAAATCTTATTCTACCAGATCCCGTTGAGACCGACTTGGCATTAAGTGGATGAAATCTCCATGGCAATTGACATGATGGAAATGGGCAAAAGGCATCATTTGGGACAGATGGTCATTGCAAATGGGGTGTCAAAGGATGCCCAAGCCCCAATTTCAGTCATCAGGGCGATGACATCATTGCACCAAAGGGACACAGTCTCTAATTCAACAGACATTCTTCAATGTTGGACGCTTGTCTCCCCATAATGATTTCACTAAAACAAAAGGTTTTGTGGTCCTGTTAACTTGGCTGTGCAGATAGTCCTCGACTTATGGCCTCGATTTCTGTCGCTGAGCAAGACAGTGAAGTGAATTTTGCCCCAGTTTATGACCTTCCTCGCCACAGTTGTTAAGTGAATCTGGCTTCCCCATTTGACTCTGCTCATCAGAAGGTCATAAAAGCTGGATCACATGATTCCCCCCCCCAAGCTACAGCAACCATCATAAATATGAGTCAAGGGTCTGGGTTTTGATCATGTGACCATGAAGATGCTGCAACATCTCATTAGTGGGGGAAAAAATGGTCCTAAGCCACTTTTTTCAGTGCTGTTTTAACTTTAAACAGTCATTACACAAATGGTTATAAGTCAAGGATTACCTGTACGTTTAAACACCCCTCTGCCTTGAATATTTAACATTAGACCTTCATTTCCCAATGTTGGAAGGTCTCAGAAGGCTGCGGCTCCCTCTGGCGTTGAAAAGCTGCTCTCCAGAACAAGACTTGGGACATGCCCAGGGGTGGGATTCTACCAGTTCGCACCTATTTGCTAGAACCGGTTGTTAACATTCTAAACAGTTCGGAGAACCGGTTGTTAGAAGAAATGACTGGCCTAATCCTGTAAGGAAGGCAGGAAGGAAACATTCTGGTGTTGCTTACAGAAACTGCCTCTCCGATAATCCTTATTACATTCTTGGCAGGACTAGACTTCCTGTCTCAGGAACCTCTCTGGAGTTTTTTTTTTCCCTTCCTTTGCTGGTACTTTGCTTGTGTGGAGCGACCATTCAAAGTTACAATGGCACTGAAAAAAGTGACATGATCATTTTTCACACTCACGACTGTTGCAGCATCCCCACAGTCATGAGAGGCCAGGCGAGGAGATCCGTGCCTCGATGTGAGTGATGTTGAATTGGCCACGCCCAGCCAGTAACATGACCACCAAGCCACGCCCACCAACTAAGCCACACCCACAGAACCGGTTGTTAAAAACTGTGAATCTCACCCCTGGACATGCCCACCGTGACGAGATTGTCTTATCAGGAGAAGGTGAAGTCACTCACCTGGTACCCTTGGAAAAAGCTGAGGATTTCCTTCATTCCGGCATTGTAGGGCAATCCTTGCATCCGGACAAGAGCGCCTGCTTGAGGGACCATAGGAGTGTGGGAAGCTGAGGCGGCTGCCACAGCAGCTTGAGGAGCCGTGATGTAGCCAACTGTGGTTGGAGACACTGGAGGGCTGAAAGAAGAGGAACAGAACATGGCGGTTGAAGGGCTGTTGTTTCCCAGATGTTACCGCATTACTTGGATCAGAAGACTCTCTTCAACAATGTCTTTCAACCTTGGTGGCACCTTTTAAGATGTGTGGATTTCAACTCCCAGAATTCCCCAGCCAGCACTGGTTGGGGAATTCGGGGAGTTAAAATGCACACATCTTAAAGTTACCAAGATTGATAAAACCTCTTATAAAAACATGGGAATTGAATAAATGATTCCAATAGCTACTTGCTTGCAAAGAAGGTTAATTAGATTAGATTAAGATTTACAGAGTTGGAAGGGACCTTCTAGGTCATATATTCTAGTCCAACCCGCTGCCTAAGCAGGAGATCCTACACCATTTCTGACAAGTCTCTTTTGTCCAGTCTCTTCTTGAAAGACTTCAGTGATGAAGCTTCCACAACTTCCGAAGGCAACTTCTGTTCCATTGATTGATTGTTTCTCACTGTCAGGAAATGTCTCCTTCTTTCTAGGTTGAATCAATTGTTCCTTGTCTGGCCTTCAGGTGCTTTGGAAAATAGCTTGAGCTCCTTTTCTCTGTGGCAGCCCCTCAAATACTGCAAGACTGCTCTCCTTTCTCCCCTGGTCCTTCTCTTCACTAGACTAGACATGCCCAGTTCCTGCAACAGTTCATCAAATGTTTAAGCCTCCAGTCCCCTCATCATCCTGGTTGCTCTTCTCCGCACTCTTTCTAGAGTCTCAACATCTTTTTTATAGTGTCATGACCAAAACTGGATGCAATACTCTAAGTGTGGTCTTACTAAGGCTTTCTAGACTGGTATTATACCTCCCTTGATCTTGATTGGGTGAGTTGAATAGCAGAAGTCATTGCAAATCCATTATCCCAACTTGAGCACCAATCTACTCCTCTAAAGCTGCTCCAGTTAGATTAGATCAGCCCAGTACTTCCAGTAATACTAGATAACATGTTTTGGGACCTGAAGTCCACACATCTTAAAGTTGCCACCAAAGAGTGAAAAACACTGCTGGGCAGAGATCCTCTTTGGAGCCTCAGACAATTTGCAAATACATGGGTATTTGTTCATACCCATGTATTACTACTATCTTCCAGTGAAACATATATGTCCAACATAGATGCTACCTGATGGGCAGACTTCAACTCCCAGAATTCTCAGCAAACTCTCTAGTGGCCTAGAATTCCGGGTGTCCAAAATCCACAAGCCCGGTGCAATTTGGCAACTTCCTACTCCGTCCACAAACCCTTTTGTGACTAATTGATTCTGCTGTGGTGCTCACAAGCAGGCAACACTATGATGTTTACAAAGTTTGGGAATTGCAGTCAACATAATCTGAGGGCATCGGGCTGGGGTTAGTTGGGCTCACCTTTGCAAGAATGGCCTCACACACATTTCTAGTTCTAGCATTTGCTACTAAAACAGACCTTGGATATTATTTTCTTTGACACGTCGGTCAACCAATTTTACTAAATTTTGTACCTCTGCTTGTTTTGTTTTTTAAAAAAATCTTTTTGTGATACTGAAAGCACTAGTTCCCTTCTTAACCTTGCAATAAACCCTGTCAGCTCACTTTCTGCCCTTTGAAGGACAAAACAGGAATGCACAAAAATAAATTATGTCCCGGGGCTATGTAGCAGCTAGAATTTGAAGGTGAAAAAGAGAATGCAAGGACAAACGTGTAGCAGTGGCTTGCAAACTCCGTAAATTTAATGCAACTTCTCCTCCACCGTGCACCAGGTCATGGAATCCTGGGGGAAAAAACCAGCTGAATAACCCTTCTCTGTCCCAACAGACTTGGTGGTGGAAGAAAAGTTTGGGAAGGCCTAGAATTGGGCCAAGGTAACTGTTGAGGACACATAAGTATTCTTCAACAAATATGGGGCTGGAATTTTGTCCAGCTCCAGATCTTCAGACAATCTTTATTAGCTTTTGCATTTATTTACAAGTTTGTTACCTGCCCCAGTCCAAAGATAAAAGCAAGCAAGAGGATTCAAACTCCTGCACATGGGCCATGTTGGCTGCCATACAGAGGATCGGGGCTTCAATATTGCGTAGAAAACGAAAACTGGCCAAAATGGCCAAACATTAGCTGAATTTCAAGCAGAGAACAAGGGCTCCATTACTGGAAGCTTTGAAGAAGATGCTAGATAACTACTTGTCAGAAATCATATAGGGTCTCCTGCTTGAGCAGGGGGCTTGACTAGAAGACCTCCAAGGTCCCTTCCAACTCTGTTATTCTGTTAATAATCCATGATACTGAAGACCCGGCTTCAAATTGATGTGGCATTTTGTCTTTAATTGAGGCCCTTACGTTCTTCAGAGGTAGAACTTCATCCCACCTGGACCTTGAATCAACAGTATCAGTTCTCTTCATTCCTTGAGATCTTAAATGTTAAGCATCTTACAAATGCATTTCAAGAACTGCAAGGACTAGAAACTTAAAAAAACCCAATGGCACTTGAAACTTGAAATGAGTTGCAAAGCTTTGGTCCCAAAACGTAGCAGAAAAGTAATGCGCCAACATTCAATAGTACCTGGGATAGTAAGCGGTGTAATTCATGTAAAGTTGAGCTGCCTGAGTGGGGTAGTAAGTGACAGCTGGAGTGACAGCTGCTGCAGCCGCTGCAGCTGCGGCTGCAGCTTGTTGAGTCCTGGTTGGAGGCAAGAGGGCTTGTGATGGGTATATTGCAGCTTCTGCTGGGATGACCGCGGTGGCTGCTGTCTGAAAAGCAGCGTAGGCGGGAGGAGAAAGGCCTGAAGTGGGAAGACAAAGCAAACCAGGGAGCAAGTCAGCCACAGAGATTCTGCTGGGCAGCTGCTGTTGACTTTGGGAAAAAAAAATAGATGAGCAAGGGGTTTGGGGACGCCTATCAGCTAGAAGGGAAAAGCAACAGTTCCCACAAAGCGCCTTGGTCTGCTTAGTGTATTCCGAGTCATCGTTTTAAGGCTTTCCAAGGTTTCGCTTCTGGGCTCAAACGTGTCTCGCTGGAATGGCAAGGCAAGCATCCGAAGGCCCTAACTGTACCAATTTCAAAAAAGAGGATTATAATCTCTTCTGTATCAGAAAGCAGCAACGATCTGTCTTCCTGCAGTGTTACTCTGAGCTTTAAGCTGACCCTAAAACAAGATGTAGACTGGCAGAATTTCTTCCTTTCCTTCCTTTCCCTTCTCTTTCCTTCCTTTCCCTTCTCTTTCCTTCCTTTCCTCCTTTCCTTTCCTTTCCTCCTTCCCCTTCCCTTCCTTCCCTTCCTTTCCCTTTCCCTTTCCTTCCTTTCCTCCTTTCCGTTCTCTTTCCTTCCTTTCCCTTTCCTTTCCTTTCCTTTCCCTTCTCTTTCCTTCCTTTCCTCCTTTCCTTTCCTTTCCTCCTTCCCTTCCTTCCCTTCCTTTCCCTTTCCCTTTCCTTCCTTTCCTCCTTTCCCTTCTCTTCCCTTCCTTTCCCTTTCCTTTCCCTTTCCTTTCCCTTCTCTTTCCTTCCTTTCCTTTCCTTTCCTCCTTCCTTTCCTTTCCTTTCCTCCTTCCCTTCCTTCCCCTTCCTTTCCCTTTCCTCCCTTTCCTCCTTTCCTTTCCTTTTTCCTTCCCTCCCCTCTCCTCTCCCTTTTTTTCCTTTTCTTTTCTTTCCTTTCCCTCCATCAAAAGAGCCAAGTCACAAATTGTCATTCAACACAACCAGAGATACTGTTTACAACAGGCTCTGTAAACCCAACGGATTTCATCATTCCTTCTTGGTTTTTGTTAGAACTCCTGTCCCCCTAGAGACTCTCTGTCTTCAATAACAACAGGCAGCCTCTGTAGATTAAGTCTTCCCTGGGTTAAAATAACATTAATCTCAGGGCAGGACAAAGCAGAAAGGCTTCCAAAGGCAGCTACTGAAATTCGGCAAAAGGTGACATTTATTTATAGTGGATTTAAAGCCAATTAGATCCTGATCAGTTTATTAGCACTAGGAAAACTGCAGCCCAGAATGCCTCTTGGTTCTTAGAAGAAAGAAAACAATAAATGAGAAACTTTAGGAATTGCAGTTTTAACATATTGCAGGGACCTGGCTATATACTACCTATATATATAGGTAGTCCTCCTCTTACAACCAGAATCGAGACCAGAATGTCCATTGCTAAACAAAGTGGTTGTTGAACGAGTTATGGCTAATTTTACAACCTCTTTTTGCCACAGTTGTTAAGCAAATCATTGCTGTTGTTTAAGTGAATCACATGGATGTTAAATAAATCTGGCTTTCCCCATTGCTGTTTGGAAGCCAGCTGGGAATGTCACCATGCCGGATGCCAAGAGCCCCAAATTTTGATCAGATGCCATGATGTAAGTCGAGAACCACCTGTCATGTTTTATTTAATTCTTAAATTTATATGCCGATCCATCTCACCCATAAGGCAATTGTAACACTTGTACTTTATGCTTTAAAAAAGGAAAACTAATAAAAGATATCCTTCCCCTTTAGCACCTCTTGTAGTTTTGTTTTAAATGACCTTATATTTCCCCTCTTTTTTCCTTAAGTAGCAGATTTTTCAACTAATAACCCTTCTTTGAAGGCATAAAATCTGTCAGACTGTTAACAAGATTTTAGGCTTGTTGCTGGGTGCATGAAAAATGTGCATAATCCTAACTCTAATCCTATTATTTAGAATTTACGAAAACAATGTGAATGTCTAGACCTCTTTAATCATAGTGGATGGCCAAAATAATGATTCCATCCCAACGGAAAGATAAAATCATACTTGATTTGCAACCCTGAATGGATAATACCTCTGATATACCAGCATTTGTAGGTCTGTTTTGGCAGAAAAGGTGGCTTGCAAGCAATTTAGTGTAAATTTTCAGGACAGATCTGCAATTTTCCAGGCCACTTTTTAAAAAACATTTTCTATTCTTTTAATATCAACACCCCATTGTTAGTATTACCAATGATATCCTCTGTTGTTGTTGCTGTTTTGGTTTGATACCCCCCCAAAAAAACCTCTCAACACTGTGATTCTAGCAACACACCACAAGTTAACTGGATGCAAAACATTGGCCCACGCTGACACCTTCCTACTGTGGGCAGCTTCCAGAAAAGCGCCTGCCAATCACCTCTCATTTTTGCCCAGCTTGCAATCCCAGAAAGCGGATTCCTGATCAGAGGTGATCCCAAAAGAAACGGGCCCCATTCTGCTGTCCATCAGCACCTACCAGCGGGGGAGTTGAGAGCAGCACAGAGCAGGCGAAGGATTCCAGACTTACATGGTAACTTACAAGGGGGCGGAGACAATCCACTACGGTTTAAAGTGCCACCCATTAAAACAAAATTCATCTCCTCTCCTGAACACTGGAAGACTTCCACGTAACGGTCCTTCATCATTTTCTTGTGACACTTCTGGGCCACTAAGAAGGCTCGGTCGGAAGATTTCATCTGGATAAAGGCATCACCTGAGGGCCGGCCCTGGAAGGAAGGAAGGAGGAAAGGAAGGAAAGAGGAAAAGAAGGAAGGAAGGAAGGAGGAAAGGAAGGAAGAAAGGAGGAAAGGAAGGAGAAAGGGAAGGAAGGAGAAAAGGAAAGAAGGAAGGAAAGAAAAAGAAAGAAAGAAAAATATTGGTTAGTGACCTTGTGAAGTAGAAAGGAACAAACCTGCATTCAGCATTTCACACTGCACATTGTGTCTAGCTTGTGTCTTGCGTAGTAGATTTCCTGACATTGGGTACCATATGCTAAATAAACAACTTGTGCTGCTGTGTTTGTTTCGGCGAGACTTTGGTGGGATATAATAATCATTGTAATAAAATACAAATACCTTCAAACAGAAGTAGAACGACGGTGGTCAAAGAAAGCAAAGGTAGTACCAATAGTAATAGACTCCATGGGCACAATCTGGGCACAATGTCTTCAAAGAAAAACCAGAAACTCTTAGAAAAGCACCTTTGGGACAACCATGACCTGGATGATGGAGAGTCTCCTCCATAGACATATCTGGAGCACCACTCGAACACCATCAGCATTGACAAAAAATCACCTTCGGTCAATTGCAAAAGGCAGCTTTGCTTGGAACAGCTGACATCCTATGATGATATCTCTAATACCATCAAACATCCACATCTGCCTTTCAGGTCCTCGAGAAGGTCTCAATAGATGGATAACAATGCCAAATCCAGTCTAAACAGCTGGCTCGCTGTGGGACCAACCATAATAATGTTCCACAGTTGGCTTGCATAGTTGTCCATTGTTTCATTGGCTATGGGTTTAGGTTTTTGTTATTTGTGTTTTTGCATTTAAAAAAAGAATCACAAAAATATTCCCTTTGCTTTTCTTTTGCAGCATAAAGTAAGCTGGTTCTTTTCATTTGTATTCATGTTTATTCTGGACTAACTCCAAGTCTCTATCTTTTAATTTCATTCTGGGAAGCTTGGCAAACTCTGTATCGTTTTCAGCTAATCTTATTACACAAGCTAAGATGGATACTGCTGACATTCTACTAGTTTTCCTTCTTCTTTTTGCAAACAAAGAAATACCATGTGCTTTCCCAGACATTTTCATCAGATATCCAAGACTGATTATTGGCAGGATTAAATCTGAATATTCCACATTTCCTTAGAGAACCAAATTATCAGACAGAATTAACAAGGTTTAAACTCCTAATTCAAAAGTACTCTATAAGCAGATGAACTTTATGGAACTCTGCTTGCAAATACAACTAGGCTGATCAGAATGGCAAAATAATTATTCAACAATGTGTTTTGTGTTTTGACATCCAATAGCAAATGACGGCATCACTAAACCTACCAAGATATCTTGTCCTCAAGCGGTCAGTTCAAAAAAAAATGTTGGGAGGGGATTTCTAATCAGATGTAGAAAGTGGAAAATTGCAACCTTGGATCAAGAAGAGAAATCTTTAGGAAAAAGACTGGAATCTGTGAAGCAGAAAGGTGTGAGAAGATCGCAATCCCTGGAGATTTTTAGCAAGTTGCAGCACGATCTTTAGTCATGCAATTCCTAGCAGATGGAGAAATTCTAGCAGGTTGTTGCTGGCTTCAAACGGGCATAACTGCTTTCTTGAAATGCTGGGTGACAGCAGTTGCTTTCAACTCCCATGGCTCCCAGCCCTGTTAACTATCAATGTTTCTTTGCGTCCTTCCTTTCTCCCTCCTAATGAAAAATATGGGCCAATTGTCCAACTGCCTAAGGTAGGACTTTTCAAAAAAAATATTAGCCCAATTTTAACTGTTTCAAGGTGGCAAGACCAATGTGCCAATGATTCATGGTGCTTAAGACTCCATGTCCCATGTTGTTATTATTTTAACACAGAATAAAGGGGCGCTATGTCTATGGAGATTCCCAATCTTCTTTCATGGTTGCCCCAAAGGCTACTGGCTTTTCTTGGTTTTCACTTTGAGATCATTTTGCTTCTCAAAAGAGAAGCAGAACTGAAGACATTTCTAGAATGGGAAGTGGAACATTTTCAGGTTAAAAACTAAGGAAGTCCAGTTGCCTTTATGAAAAGAACTTTTGGGATAAATGAATGCTATGTGTTTCAAGAAACCTTCCAGATCTCATAAACACCCCAAACACATTTTTAGGGTGGGGTGGGGTGAAGCAATTATGGATCACTTCCTTGGAAGTAGGTCCACCTATCCAGAAAAAGGACAAAAGGAAGCTGAGGATGGTAGAGAGTTTCCAATAAGACTCTTGTAGGGATGGAAGAAAACCCCAATCATGACCACCTTCTGGTTTATGGTTGCTCCATTCTACCCCTAGGACAACCCCTCTGTGAGATACCCACAACAGGTGCTGAACATTTGCACGGGGAGCCAATGGCTCCAAAAAGCTTGAGGACATTACAACACTTTCATACTTGCTGGTTCAGGACCATGTGAACTCCATGCGGTTTGATGTCTCCGGTTGCATCGCCCATGAACTCCAAAATGTCATCAATCCCAGCTGTGTAAGGCAGGCCTCGGAGGCGGACACAGTCTCGCACACTGCCTGCAGCGATGGTGTAAGGAGGAGGGATGACAGGGACGATCGGGGTAGGAAGAGTGGCAATCAGCGGGGCTGACATATATCGGTTGAGAACCTGGGGGAAGGAGAAAGTTCACCGAAAGTGAGAACAGCTCTTTAGATATAGCAATAGCCCTTAGAGTTGTATACCACTTCACAGTGCTTTACAGCCCTCTCTAAGTGGTTTACAGAGTCAGCCTATTGCCCCCAACAATCTGCGTCCTCATTTTACCCATTTCAGAAGGATGGAAGGCTGACTCGACTTTGAGTCAATCAGGATTGAACTGTTGGTAGTGGGCAGAGTCAGCCTGCAATACTGACTGGATGGATGGATAGAAGGAAGGAAGGAAGGAAGGGAGGGAGGGAGGAAGGAAGGAAAGAAGGAAGGGAGGAAGGAAGAAGGAAGAGCAATAGCCACTTAGACTTATATACCACTTCACAGTGCTTTACGACCCTCTCTAAGTGGTTTATAGAATCAGCCTATTGCCCCCAACAATCTAGGCCCTCATTTTACCCACCTCAGAAGGATGGAAAGGCTGAGTCAACCTTGAACCTAGTGAGATTCGAACTGCCAAATTGCAGGCAACTGGTAGTCAGCAGAAGTAGCCTGCAGTATTGCACTCTAACCACTGTGCCATCGCGGCTCCTATGGACTAGGAAGAGTGAAAGCCTCTAGAGGTAGTCCTCAGCTTATGACCACAACTGACCCCCAAATTTCCATAGCCCAACAGGACCATTGTTAGGTCAGTTTTCTTTTGTTAATTTTGTCCTGTTTTATGACCTTTCTTCCACCATTGTTAAGTGAATCACTGCAGTTAGCTAACACTGAGTGAATCTGGCTTCCTCCTTGACTTTGTTCATCAGAAAGTCGCAAAAAGTGATCACATGACCCCAGGACACTGCAATTGTCATAAATACATGCCAGTTGCCAAGCATCCTAATTTTGATCATGTGATCATGGGGGATGCTCTCAACGGTCATGTGAAAAGCGGTCCTAAGTCACTTTTTCAGTGTCGCTGTAACTTCGAAAGGCCATTAAACGAATGGCTGTAAATTGAGGGCTACCTATGTTAACATGTGACAGAATCGCTCGTATTTGAGAAGCCTTCTCCAACCTTTCATCTTCAATTAAACTTCTACTTGATTAATTGACTTAATCAAGGTGGCAATTCTAACTCAGCACTTATGTCGAAATTTTGCTTTTATGGGCACCTATGGCTTGTGCGTGTGAATGCAAGGTTTCCACCCAAATTCACACGACTTACTATATAGAATTAATGTCCTGTCATTTTAGGGCAAGCTGTTCTCTTTTCTACTTGGAAGATACCAGGGTGAATACATCCTTTACCAATATGCACCTCTCTCCCTCCTTTCTCAAATTTCCCATTAATCCCCTTCAAAAATTTTAGCAATGGGTTCTCTGCCTGGTTGTTGGGTGGGCGTGGCCATGATGGGCATGATCTAGTTGGCCTCCTGCACCATGGCGGGGGGACATTTTTGCTCTCCCCGGGCTCCGAAGGCTCTCAGGAAGTCGGAAACGGGCCCATTTCAGGCCTTTCTGAATTTCCGGGAGGCCTGTTTTTTGCCCTCCCCGAGCCCTGCACTTACCTGCAGCCAAAGCAGGTCTCGTGGGACTCCTGGGAGGGGCGGAGTGGGGTGGGTGGGGCCAGCCAGGAGTGGGATTTGGGGGTTCTTCTCAACTGCGCAGAATCTTAGCTAGGGGCTCTCCCGAACCCCCAGCAGCCCACACCCCTGAGTCCGTTTCCCTTTTACCATTTTCTAACAGATCAAGGTATCAAAGTACACCCTGAATTCGGCTAATGAATTCAGCCCTTCCCCAACGTATCCACCATAGCAAGCCAGTTCAGGGCAACTGGGATAAACTGGTCCAGCCGAAACAAATTGTGGCTTAATGGCTAATCCAGACACCCGGCTTAAAAACTGCAGCGCACGCAAGGTGAAAAGGTTCCCTCTGATCTTTGCTTCATTAAGCTGAACTGGTTCTGTAATTGTTTAATTGCTGAAGAAGGAAGCAGATCAGCTTCCCTCAGCAAAATGCTTCCAAATGGGCTAGCCGTCTGGCCTACATTGAATTCTTAACCCAGAGGTGAGAGAGAGAAGAGCTTTAAACACTGATTAACCCTGGTAGAGAATTCCTTGTTAGGTGCTGGGCAGGAATGATCAAAATAAAACACGGGGCTGAATCCTGCGCTACTTCTCACAGATGGATCATTAAGGCAGGGGCAGGAAAGCATAGCATAGCATAGCATAGCATTAGCATAGCATAGAATGTAGAGGAGAAAATGGAAATAGAAGTAGAAACCAGGAATTTAAAAGATATGTATTTGATGAATGGAGTAGTTAAATTAAGAATGTTTACCAAATAAGAAATGAATAGTAGTAAAATCATTACCAAGAAAAAAGCACACCATTTTAGTTGATTAGAAACGTATGTTTTATATGTTTTATATGTTTATTTATTTTGTATTTGTATATACAGATTTTGTCTACAACATTAAGACACACTGTACATAGTGTTTTTCTTTTTTAATCGCTAATAAAGTTTTTCTAAAATAAAAGAAATAGAAATAGCACAGCATAGCATAGCATAGAATGTAGAGGAGAAAATAGAAATAGAATAGAATAGAATTCTTTATTGGCCCAGTGTGATTAGACAAAGAAGGAATTTGTCTTAGTGCATATGCTCCCATTGTACATAAAAGTGTAAGGAATTGTACCACTCAATTATTTTTTGGCAGATTTCTCCCCCTACCCCTAACTACATAATCCTTGTATCCAGTGTTAAAGAGGGGGAGGGGTGTATATCTTGCCAGGATAATGCAAGCTGAAGCTATGAAAAAAATTGGGCCTCCTTCCTCCTCTCTTGCCCCCTACCCCAGCAACCCCCCCAAACATGGTTCATATCTCTCATTGGAGCACTTTATTTCCGGATTAATAGGGAGTGAGGCTTGCATCAGCTTGCATTGTCCTTTTGGAGGGGCTGAGGACTTGCAACATTCTGGGAAGGACAAAATATGTAGGGTTTCATTGTTCAAGTGGGCCTGGTTGATTGATTTTGTGTGTGTGTGTGTGTGTGTGTGTGTGTGTGTGTGTGTCTTTCTCTCTCTCTCTCTCTTTGTATCTGTGTGTATTCTTTTGTTTTGTAGCTGCTGGGCTTATTATTGGGCTCAGCCTAAGTCTGTCATCTCTTTTTCATATTAAAATGGCAGGATGTCTGTGGTCAGAAATTCTCCTGAACAGCAAAATGGGAGAATATAAATTTAATAAACAAACAAGCCTCTGTAGATTGCAAAGTCTCACCCTAAGACTCTTGGGTCAGTTTAATGAGTGACCCACAGCTAAAAAAATTTCATGCCTGGACATTAAGGCAAGCCCATGCAAATATGGTCATTCCTTAAAGCCCCTTCCTTTGCTCTTGCTTCAAGCGGATCCAGAAACGTCTCCGTCTGTATCAACAGATTAATCCCTTTCGTGGCACAAAGAAAAGCCTCCATCTGGCTAAAGAAATAAGCTCAGAGAAATCACACAATCACAAACTCCCGGCTTTTCAAATCTCACTGGTAACATTTCTAGCAAGTCCCTCTTGGGCTCTGCCCAACAGACAACCCCCAGAGAGAAGTAACCAGAGACCAGCCAGCTGTAGAGCCACTATTGTCCTAAAGTTGATTATAGACCACCTGGTCAATCTTCCTTCAGTCTAGAAGGGCTGTTGCCCCAAGGAACCAACCAGAGTTTAAGATGGTGCCAAGGGATCCTTGCTTGTGTTTTCGTTGGAACAGGTGAAGACAACTGCCTCTCTGGAATTCAACCTTGATTGTTCTCTCTTCTCTTCCGAGAAGACTAATTTGCTAGTCTATAAACGGGGAAGGGTCCCTAATTGGCCCTCTCTGGGTTGATTACATTCCCTATTTGGAATCAACACAATGAAATCAAATGATTTCCTCTACTTGAAGCGTTTTGCAAAAAAGCACAACCAGAAAGACAAATCCTAACAAAATAGTCAGGTCGCACATTATCTTGCTAAACCTGTGTGCATGGATTACTGCAATGAGTGGATCTAGCACTTCTGGCTTGGAAACTATATTTGAGGACTTAGTGAAGACATCACAAGGAATTCCTCCTGGTGATATGAAGGGGAAAGGTTTTTGCTCTTAATAAACTGGGGCAGAATTTTTCCCTGTGGAGAGTACGGAAGATGACCTTGCTAAAAATATGTAGGAACTACATTAAGTAGTCAAAAGAGATTATACTGTATGATAGTTTTAATCAGGATGCATACTATGATGTAAAAAAAAGGGACTTGATATAACCAGTACACACTGACCTTGTAAAATTGGAACTGTGATGAATATTAATGAAAAAGGCACAATAAAAATATTTTTTAAAAAATGTAGGAACTATTACCAAAGCAAAAGGGATGGAACATTTTTTTAAATCTGGAATTGAGATAATGTTCAGAAATAGCTCAGGCAGCCATCTTCCTGTCACTGAATTATAAATAGGTGGACAAGGAGGTACAATATAATCAGACATACCGGATTCTCTTATTATAGCTAATCTCAATAAAAGGAGTTTTCCCGTGGAGCTGATTTCATGGCCTGGTCTTCCAAGTGGGGCTGACTTCCCCTCTGGAGAAGTTAAGAAAAATCATCCAACTCATTTTGTTGCCCTGAACATCAGTGGATAACTTCCAAAGATTGTTTGTGTCGTATTCTAGGATTAAATGACTCTCATTGCTCCTGGATCTCTGCACCAGTTGCCCGTGGCTCTTATCCCCAAGGTGGCCCAATGGGGAACCAAAAAAAAGGTGAAACAGACCCAAATGCCCATAATACAACATCTGCTACAACCTGCTGGACTTCAGCTGCTGTGCTTCTGAAGAGTTCAATGTAGCGTTTGCCCAAGATCTCCTTGTGTTTCTTCAGGGCATTCTGTGCATAGTCTTCACAAGCAAATAGCACAAACGCATCTCCAGTTGGCCGGCCATCTGGATACTTGACAAAGAGGAGGCCCTCCTTGCCTCCAGTGACAGGACACTCGGGGCCCAAGAAGCCGAGCACATCCTCGGGCGTTGCAGTGAAAGGGAGACCCCGCATCCTGATGATGACTTGGTTCTCCTTGGAGAGGAACTGGGCTACTTCATTGGAGGTGCCTAGACAGAAGAGGTGATCAATAAGGACAGGAAAGGGTAGGCCTTATACTTAACCCTCAGAGAGAAACCATTGTAAATTTAAATTTGAAATTGAGAGCTCATTCTAGTTCTAGGTTTTGGTATAACGATGAAAGTGCTGGACGAGGAAATGAGTGGCTGTGAGTTCTAGTCCCTCCCCGAGGCACAGAAGCTGGCTGTGTGACTTTGGACTGGTCCTCACAGCCCAATCCATCTCCAAGGTTGTTGTTGTGGGGTTATTAGAATCAGTGAGCAAAACGTGTGCTATTACGGGTTGTACAAGACAAGATATAATCTAATAAATGAATAAACAATGCACCCAACTGTGGTTAGCTTGCAAAATTGAATCAGTTTTCTGGGTGCACATGCCAGACAGAAATTAAACACAGAATCTGAATTTGTACAGCATAGTAAGCTAAGGTACAGTTACCTAGTTTGTTATGTCATGCCAACAAAGACATTATCAAACATTTGGTCTCCTGGTCCTGGTCTGTTTGGAACAACTTTCTACATCTCTGAATCAGTTAAAAACTCCTAACTATTTACAGCTAAAATTATGAGACTTATATATCATCCCCACCCCAAATCTGGTAATGTTCATATTGAGTAACCAAAAATAAATTTTGATACATCAGATTTTATATTATTTCTCATAGCCACTTAAAAGTACCTTCTCGCAGTACAGTTTCAATCACGTGCTTAATAGTTTGTTTTCCTAAAGATCTTACCACCAGCAATTTTCAGAAATTCCTCTCCTGTGGCTTTGTAAACCTGAAACAAAAAAGGGGCAAAGACAACAATTGTGATAGATGTCAAGATATTTGATGAGTGATATGAGCATAATACACACACTTGTTTTTAAAATGACACAAGATGCTCTTTATAAACCTAGTTATTTGCAAAACCATTTTAAGACATAGTATTTGGGAAGACCATGGGATACTTCTCCTGTAGACCACATCAATCTAGCTTTCCAGAAGTGGTCTGGGATACCACCTGGAACCAGCAGATCAGTGCTCCACAAGGCAAATAGAATGTCAGGAGATCTGAACATTTATTCTGTAGATTTGGAAGTACTCATATAACAGTACATCTAATTAATCTTTAAAACACTCATACACCACCACAAGAGGAATCTACGCTACACTTCTATTGAGTTTCCAAGTGTAGTTTAAGCTATCACCATAAAGCCCTGTATGGACAAGGGCCAAATTATTTGTGGGATCACTCTGACTGTTTCTCCTTGACCCACCAGAACGGACAGGATGGTCAAGGTCTATGTCCCTTCAATGCAATCTTATTGGCACTAGAGACCAGTATACAAAGTGAAGGTAGCTGGAGTTTGGATGGCCTTCATCCAGGGGTAGGATCCGACAGGGTTAACTAACGGTTGGATGATTTATGGTTCGGTGATTTATGATGTCGCACCTGTAAATCGTCATCAGCCTGATGCCTGGACAGCTGAGCAGCGCTGCGTGCCAAGAAGCAGCCTTTGAAAAAGTACTTTTTTCCTGCTTTTTAAACTGCAGCTGTGCCTCGCTCGGCAGCTGAGGTTGAAAAAGCAAGAAATAAAGGTCAGGTAAGAGCCCGGGCAGGTGGGTGGGCAAAAACATCAGCAGACATAGAACCGGTTCTATGTCTGCTGCTCTTCAGAGCTACCGGTTCTACAGAGGTGGACAGAACAGGTAGAAACCCACCCCTGCCTTCATCCATCCAACTGGTCATGATAAAGACTTTGTTGTTCCCTCACGCTTTTGAGCTGGGATGATAGGGTAGCCCTCTTAGTTGGTTCATCTTTTCCTTTGTGATTATTATTGATTGTAAGATGGAATGATCTATTTGGTCTCTTGGCACAAGATACATTGATATATTTTTTTTATTGTAATCTCAGTCTTGATTCATTGTCAACTGTTCAGGAAGATGGTGGTGAGATGGTTAGCCATGTAAATTATTTAAATATAGGAAACAAGTAAATGACTGTTACATGAGCCGCGGTGGTGCAGTGGTTAGAGTGCAGTACTGCAGGCTACTTCTACTGGCTGCCTGCAGTTCGAATCTCACCAGGCTCCAGGTTGACTCAGCCTTCCATCCTTCCAAGGTGGGTCAAATGAGGACCCAGATTGTTGGGAGCAAGAGGCTGATTTTGTAAACGGCTTAGAGAGGGCTATAAAGTGGTATATAAATCTATTGCTATTGCTACATCCTCTTTGCACACCTCCAATATATCACATCTAGTTCTTTATTTATAATTAATCAATTATAGCTAAGTAAGCTACCTCAATATATCGGCTCCCCATGTGATGCTTGTGCCTCTCCAGAGCCAAGTCTCTCTGTTCAGAGCTGACAAACCGCACCAACGCCTCTCCATTTCGCCTTCCTTGAGCATTGAGACACAAGGCCACACCACCTCTAAAAGAAAGGGGAAACATAGACACCCCCAGAGAGAATGAACCACACCACATCCAGTTTTCTTCCAAAGTGACATCGTTTTTTAAAGATCTGGATAAGCTTATTGAGGCAACTGAGCTTTGGATGATAAAATTTCAATCCTGCTCTAAAGCCACATACAATAACAATGCAATCAAAATAATAAAACTGTATGTCTTATAAATCAGTGGGATGCACTCTCAAATAACTGGGAAGAGCTGTCAGAATGCAAAGTAAAACTACTCCCATCTCGTTGAAAGAGGAGGCAATAAATGCGAGAGTCGGGAAGATAAGGATTAAATTATAGTGAGATTCTCTCCGCTCCAGATGTTCCATTTCAAGTATCTGGTGAGGAAATAGAGCTTCTCTAACTATGTAAAAAGGGACATGGTGGCTCAGCGGCTAAAACGCTGAGCTTGCCGATCAGAAAAGTCGGCAGTTCTAATCCCTAGTGCCGTGTAACAGAGTGAGCTCCCATTCCTTGCCCCAGCTTCTGCCAACCTGGCAGTTCGAAAGCATGTAAAAATGCAAGTAGAAAAATAGGGACCTCTTTGGTGGGAAGGGAACAGTGTTCAGTGTGCCTTTGGCATTTAAACATGCCGGCCACATGACCATGGAGACGTCTTCGGACAGCGCTGGCTCTTTGGCTTTGTAACGGAGAGGAGTACCGCCCCCTAGAGCTGGAAACGACTAGCACATATGTGCGAGCGGAACCTTTACCTTTAACTTTGTAAAAGCTAAAATTTGCTCTTTTACTATGTTGGGACCATCATGAGTGTGTGAGAGTGTGGAGGGACAGGACAAAGAATTGGAACTTCCAGAAGCCTATAAAAAGTAATCACAATCGAACTGATGAACAAGATCACAGCTTTGTGTTGGCTGAATTAGAATGAACCAAAAAGAACTTGAAACGTTGTAAAAAAGCCTTTGAACTCTTCAGGACATCGAATTATAAAATGTGGAGGTGACAAAGCACTGAGAAAGTACAAAACATGAGCCAGATTGTTAAAGCACAAGGACCTTATCGGCAGCTTGAAATCAGTCCCAAAACGGAATTTGTGGGCTGAATGTAGAGTCAGTTCGTTCTGCTGCTTTCTGATTGTACCTAATCTAGAAGAGATTGTTCCTTCCAGATTCTGAAGAAACAACGAACATTGCCCTCTCCATCTTGACTCCACAGAAAGCTGAACATAATAACATTCTGGTCTTAATAGCGATGGCTCTAGATAAAGACAACATCCAGCAATTGTTCATGTTTTTCAGGAGGTTGTGGTCCACACTGACTTCTCAGGGTGGCCAAATTTTAAGTATAAACATCTCATCCCGAATCCTTTATAGCTAAGACTATCAAGGCAGAAGACAAGCAACAGAAAAGTAAAATGGATATCCATCTGGAAACAGCACTGACCCATCCTTCTTCCTTGTCCCAAAGTGTTTATTTTTTCAAAAGGCAACTAGACTCTTTTGGTGTTTTCTTTGAAAGCATTTTGCTCCTCACCCAAGAAGCTTCTTTAGTTCTTCTTGGATAAGAAGTGAACAGTTTTTTAATGGAAACACCAAGAAAGCCCAGTTGCCTTTTGGAAAAACAACACCTTTGGGACCACCATGACCTGGATGATTGAGAAGTTCCATAGACAACTTTCTTACTTGGCAATATTAAGGCCTTTGAAAAAACGAGCTATGTCTTGGTCCGAAGACTGCCAAGGGAGCCCTCGGGCACGTATGACCGTTTCATTGTCCACTGCTTCTGATTTACTACTACAAAAAGAAAGAGAGGACAATACAAATCAGCAATTAATCTGACACAATTCTTTATTACCATACCACAGGCAATCCTCAACTTACATCCACAATTGGGATCAGGATTTCCATCAGTAAGCAAGGCAGTTGTGAAATGAGCCATATCCAGTTTTATGAGCCATATCCAGCCATATCCAGCTTTTTTTTTTGCCACGGTTAAGCAAATGCTTGCAATTAAGTGAATCCGGCTTCCTTCATTGACTTTGCTTGTCAGAAGCCAACTGGGAAGGTCACAAATTGGGATCACATAATTCCAGGTTGCTTTGAGAGTTATAAATACGAGGACTGGTCATAAGTCACTTTTTAAGTGTCCTTGTAACTTCGAATGAACGTAGGATTGTAAATCGAGGACTACCTGTTTACTGTAACTGCATCGTAACACAAACTGTAAAATTGTAAAACTACATTGTAACACAGAGACAATTGTTTCCCTCTGTTCTGACCAAGGCTTCCTGAGACAGTAACAATCACAAGCTGCTCCCAAAGACCTTGTTTTTATTTCAACAGCTGTGAATTATATGCATTCACAGCCCGTAATGAGTCCCAAACAGTTGATGAATAGTCCAGCAGAAGTCTGCCACAGTCTTTCGGGATGAGGCTGATAAGCACCCACCTTTATCTCCCTTGAAATGCTGCCAATGATTAAATTGCCAATTAGCTGTACAAGGCCAAGCAGAGCACAAAGTCAACATGGAGCTTCAGATTTTAAACCAACCAGAATGAACAAAGTTGCTTCCTGCAAAGGTTCCTGTCCCTTTGCTCCTCCTTTATGTCTTATGGGAGGGGCCAATAATCTCCAAGCCTTACTCCTGAGTCACTCCTTTTGTCTTAACTGTTCTTGCCTTCTGGCAGCTCTGCGCAAGTGCGCACCGGAAACAGGTTCCCCTTGTTCCTCTGCCTCGCTGCTGCCAGATTCTGGAGGCTTCAGAGCCAGCACATAACTTTCAGATGGCCCTGGCCCCATGTCTGTGTCGGATGCAGATCCCTCATCCGAGCCCTCCCCAGACTCCAAGACTGGCCCATGTTCTTCCCCACTGTCCGACTCTGCTGCCAGCTCTGCAGGCAGCTGGTGGACCACAAGATCCTCATGACATCACTCTGCTGAACACCCAATTCCCACATTACTGTCAACATTAAAAATAAACTGAGAAAATATGAACTCCTGTACGTGCACGGCCTATATATACTGCAATAATATTCACAGATTATAGCAGAAACCAATCCAAAATTGTGGGAGAAAACCTTTAGCCCAATGTGTTGTATGACACCAGAAGACTTAAGCCCAGGTAAGTGTCAAAGCAGGTAAAACAGACCAAAAAAATCAACTCCACAAGAAGAACAGAATGACCCTGTATTGAGCTAAGCTACAATTACACAATCTTGAAAATCTGACAGGTACTTTAAGTTTCCCACCCTACGAATCAGGGAGATCTTTGACTCAGCTGTTTTCTGGTTATTATCTTTCCCCACCCCCACCAGAGCTTCAAGAATGCCTCTTAGCCTAAATTCTTGCGTATTGCTCTCAAGGTCGCCCTTCTTATTGTCTCCAAGAAATGGTATGTTTATCATGTTTGGCATTTAGGAAGGGGGGGGAGGGATATAAAGATAACAAAAATGGTGACCCAAAGACCCATACTTTGGATTTTCTACAAAGCTTGAGATAAGTGAGGACGTTTCCTGGCTATCCTTGTTTTTCTCCCAGGAATAAAAGGCTGGAAATCAGATTAAAATCAGGCTCCAGGGACTCCACAATTATCTCTGCCTCCCTACCCCGCCCCCCAAAATCCATCTGATATTTGGTCCCATCCTAGGAAGGGAAAAAAAAACTTACCAGGGTCCCGTTTCATACTTGTACTTCACTGTTTCAGGGGTGGTAAACCTGTGACCTGAAACAGACCAAAAATGAAGATGTGAAAAGCCTGGAAATGCACCGAGGAGAGAAAAAGACGCTTCTGATGGAGGAGGAAAACAGGCCCAGAATGAGATTTGGATTTTCACTTACTGCATGTATCTGGAAGCATGCTGAAAACAATGGCTACCATGGCTTTCACTTGCCATACTCCAAAATCCTCCTCGCTTTCATCTATCCCATAGCCAATATCTGGATGGTTTCAGTTTAAGAAAAGATTGTGAAAGGATTTCTCCAGCCACAGAGATGCTTATGAACCGTGGGCCGTTCTTGAGGGGCCCAAGTGGGGCCCCATTAACATCACTATTCCATGGCCTACAGTGGCTGCCAGCTTGCTTCCAGGTGCAATTCAAGGTGTTGGTGATTGTTATGACCCGGGGTGTGTGGCACAAAAGCAACAAAGTCACAAAAATAGGTAAAGTCCCTTTAATACCTCCAACTTGGCCCCCAGTGTCCATGTTATCATCGGCTGGAGAAAAAAACTTTCCCAAGAACAGTTGTTTAAAGGGAAGAAATTCAGCCCGAACCCAAAGTACATATAAATTATAAATAAAAACCAACACAAACCACGCTGCAGCAATTAACGAGACGGGGCATGATAAGGAATTGTAGACTGCAAAAGATAATGAAACACACACAGTTGGGAGGATGCCAAAACCCAGATAAGACTTGACAACCAAAGATAATGCAGGCTTTGCTTCCAGCAAGGTGCTGTGCACAAACACCCTTTTAAAAGCCTGTTTTCCCAGCTGCAGCTAATGAAGGGAATCAGGGCCCTTTTCTTCCCCGTAACCCATGCAACTCACATTGCTCCCTTCTCCGTTCCTCCCTGCATGCCCTTGGATGAAGAGGGGGTGGGCCTGGTTCTTCCTCTGAATGCCCAGCCGGATTGTGCCCTTCCCCTGTTTCCTCCACAGCCACCGGAGCCACACTCCCACTTACTGTCAGCTGCTCGACCTTCCCCCCAGAATCAGATTCAAACAGGAGCATGACAGTGATCACCTTGAAAGCTCTCCAGTTGCAGTTAATTAGTTCTCATGATTTATGAAGTGTAGAAGTGGGAGGAGGGAAGGTGTAATGTAATGTGTAATGCATGAAAATATTTTCACTTTGGGAAATTGCCTTAGACGTACCAGATCTGTTCCTAAATAAATCAATTGGGGAGAATATGTCTCAGAGTGATTGATATCATGGATACTTTCTGGATGCCTTACACAAAATATCCCTGGGCTAGAAAAATCAGAAATGGAGAAACTGAAGTATATTGGATATGATAGAATTGCAACTCTCAATATAAGCCCAACCAGCCTAGCCAAGGATGAAGGCTATTGGGGCTTATCATTTGACAACATCTTGAAAATCAGACATCCTACTTCACTTATGACACTTTAGAGAAAACTTTGCAAAGGATACATTCAGCCATAGATTGTATAGTTTGATCCTTCACGGGGGCTGAGCTGGGATAGCAGTCATGGAATTCTTTCCGTAGATCATAAAATGAATAAAAGCAGTCAGATAGCAGAAGATTCTGTAATGGAGGTAACATAAAAAGGAGATAATGAATATTTAGAGCCAGTTGGGATTAGTAGTTAAAGCATTAGATTAAAAATCTAGTCCTTCCTTGAGTTCTAGTCCTTCCTTGGGACTAGAAAACTGGATGGGTACCTTGTTGTTCGTTTCTGTCTCTAAACCTCTCCAATATGTTCAGATCAGCCCCTTTCAAGCTCAAAGTATTTCACATTCAAAATATTATGTGTAATCTTGTGCACATTGTGTGCAGGAGAAACAGAGGAAGGATGGTAGAACAAACAGAGGAGTGATAGATAATGATCGTTTTCAGTCAAAGGTGCTTGGGGTTAATAAAGTCTGGTTGATAAATTAAGTTTTCCTACAAATTTAGATTACAGATACCTTCCCTATCAAAATTAAGGGGTAAATGGAAGTAATTTTTCTAACTGTGTATTCAAATTTCTGTTTGTGTAAGGCTTTCTAGGTGCTTAGCTCTCCTTTCTATGATCAATCTGATCTGCCCATTAGTATTTTAGCAACTGCAATTCCTCAAATTATCAGCAAAGATAGAAACATAAACATAGAATGTTGACAAAGCTAATTTTAAACTGCAACTCCCAAGAGTTCCTGGATGGGAGAAGAAGACAAGGGGATATTAGAGAAGATTAAGACCATTGCACTAGTTAAATTAGACTAAATATAGAACCCTAACTCAATCAAAACCAGTACCACTTGAACTGATTACATTAGATGCAGATGTGTCACGAATTCTTCTAGTGTTAAGAATGTGTTTGAAGACAGTAACAAAGGCATTTTTCCCTATGGAAAACCCAGTCTTCAACTCAACAATTGTTTTCAACTGCAAATTAGAACGTGTGTCCAAGAGTTATGCTAATCCCATTGCCTTAAAACCAGGCAGACTGGGTACAATTTGTAAAAAGCACTGCCCTTATTTATACATACTACCAATATGTCTGTCTGTGCTTGTGTAATTTTGAAAAGTTTTCAGTCTTGTTCAAATGCTACTCAGGCCTATTAGGATATCCTGGGGCTGTGAACCACACTGGAAAGTTAAAAAAAAAAAAAAAACTATCTCCAGAAGAAGGAAATAGTAAACCTCAGATAGGTTGTTTCCTTGATTTATGATCTGCACAAGTTACAAGGAGTTCTTTAGGTTGACCTGAAAAAGAAATGACCTTGTCCTAGATTAGAAAAGAGACAAGTGTGGGGTTTTTTTTTTTTTTTTGTGGAGTATGTGATTTGTGTAGGATCTAAAGAACTTAAGAGTTCTTGTGTCTGATTGGGAAAATGGTAAAATATAGAGCAGCATTTCTCAACCTTGCTAGTTTGAAGATGTGTGGATTTCAACTCCCAGAATTCCCTGGCTGGGGAATTCGGGGAGCCGAAATCCTCACATCTTCAAACTGCCAAGGTTGAGAAACACCAATGTAGAGGATTTTTTTTAAAAAAAGGTTGAGCTTGAATGTTGATTTCACAAAGATGCTTTCAAAGTAAAACTTGAAGGAAGATAAAGCCTATAATTTCCAAGTTATTAAGACCATTAGCTAGTTTCAGATTTGAAGGGCACCAGAATTCCCATCAGAAAATAAATTGAGCCCTGGAGTAGATCCAAGATGTTGTCCTGATTAATAGCCAGGATCCAGGGGTGGGATTCTACCAGTTCGCACCTATTCACTAGAACCGGTTGTTAACATTCTAAGCAGTTTGGAGAACCGGTTGTTAGAAGAAATTACCGGACTAATCCTGTAAGGAAGGCAGGAAGGAAACATTCTGGTGTTGCTTACAGAAACTGCCTCTCCTTTTTTACATTTTTGGCAGGACTAGACTTCCTGTCTGTGGAAGTTCTCTGGAGTTTTTCCCCCCCTCCTTTGCTGGTACTTTGCTTGTGTGGAGTGACCATTCAAAGTTACAATGGCACTGAAAAAAGTGACTTATGACCATTTTTCACACTTACGACTGTTGCAGCATCCCTACAGTCATGAGAGGCCAGGTGAGGAGATGCGTGCCTCGATGTGAGTGATATTGAGTTGGCCACACCCAGCCAGTCACATGACCACCAAGCCATGCCCACCAACTAAGCCACACCCATAGACCCGGTTGTTAAAAAAATTGAATCCCACCCCTGCCAGGATCCCATTAATAGCTTACCTTTTTGGATGCTTCTGGGTGGAGAACTTGTCGAATAAGGAGTTGGCCATCGGTGCAGAAAATGTACGAGCTGCTTCCTAGAACCTTCAGGTCATTGGAAACCAGTTGGCTGAACTGAAAAAGGAAGGGAAAAAATATTCACACTTATAAGCCTCCAACCTAAGTTCCCATCTCACAATTTAATAGGATTGAAAATACAGGTAGTCCTTGACTTACAACAGTTCATTTATAGTGTTTAAAGATATGACGGCACTGGGGAAAAAAGGACTTCTGGCCATTTTTCACACTTACAACTGTAGCAGCCTTCCCATGGCCATGCGATCCAAATTCAAACCCTTGACAACTGACTCACATTTACAACGGTTGCAGTGTCCTGAGTTTATAGGGAAGCCAGATTCACTTAACAACCGTGTCACAACACTTAGCAACTGTGGAGATTCACTTAATGACCATCTCAGAAGGTCTACAAGAAAGGTCGTAAGATGGGGCAAAATTCACCTGTCTCGCTTACAAACAAAAATTTTGGGTTCAGTTGTGGAGGACTATATATACCCAGTTGCAATTCCTAAATTAACTCAAGACAGATCATGGGTTGCCCTCTCCCCTCTTTGGAAGAGCTTTGTAGCTCCCGCTGCCTTAAGAAAGTTCAAAACATCCTCAAAGATCCATCTCATCCTGGGAACCTTTTTTTTTGAACTATTACCATCTGGCAGACAGCACAGAATAATAAAAACAAGGACAAATAGGCTGAAAAACAGCTTCTATCCCAGGGCAGGAGCTCTTTTGAATTCTGCTGTATAGTGCAGTGTTGGTGTGGTGTCGGGGGTTTTCGGTTCAATGTGTGGAGTGTGAAGGATGTGTGTTTGTGTTTTATTTTCAATGTGCACTGAAGATGGTGTTTGATTTCATTGTATGAGGTGCAATGACAATAAAGTAAACTAAACTAAACAATGGACATTTATAAGCTAAGGCGAATAGGACAAGAAAAGGTTACCTGATATTATCTAGTTTAGTCTGGTAAAGAAATGTTCAGAAACTAAATTGAAACAAGCTTGCAGAACAAAACCTAAAACCTGAGATACAAGTATTTTCTATTCTTTCAAAGGGATCTTGTTGTCCAGTATTACATTAAGGCTTCTTTATAGATGGTAGTTTCTGGATAGAAGCAAGAAAACCAATCAATATTTTTTCTTTCTTTCTTTCTTTCTTTCTTTCTTTCTTTCTTTCTTTCTTTCTTTCTTTCTTTCTTTCTTTCTTTCTTTCTTTCTTTCTTTCTTTCTTTCTTTCTTTCTTTAGCATTTCAGATATGAGCAGTTTTATTACTGCCTTGTCATCCTTACAGGTTTGACTTTAAAAATGATCTGCAGCCCTACACTGTTGGAAAAGAAAAGCCCAAATAATTCACATGCGGAAAAAAAATATCCCCTTGAAACTTGTGTACAACTTTTAAAGGGCGCCTTGCATGCCTGCCTCGTGGCAAAAGCATGGAAATTCAACAATCGACCATCCGAGAAACGGTCCGAATGCCAATATTGACACAAACATAATTGGAGCCCTTGCATTTCCTTGGAGTTTATTTTGTAGGTGTGTATAGGGGTGTTATTTGAGCACAGGCTCAGAATGGAAAGTGATAAAGGAGGAGGGGCGGGAAATATGCTGTATCTGAAGTGCCATTTTCATGCAACAAAACTGAATTCAGGAATAAGGTCTCTATGTTTTTCCCCAGAAATATTCATAACTAGAATTAAGGTTGTTTTTTCATCCCAAGGAGATATATTGCTTAAATAATCAACTTTGGAAGACTCTTACAGTATATTTGAATTAGGATAGAGAGCATTCAAATAGAACACAGAATAAAAGAGTTGGAAAAGACTTTGGAGGTCTTCTTATTTGAGCAGGACACCCTATAGTATTCCAGAAAAAATGGTTGTCCAATCTTTTCTGGAAACCCTTCAGTGAGGGAACACTGGGGTGGGATTCTACCGGTTTGGACTGGTTCGGGCGATCAGGATGTTAAATTTGCACCTGGTTCGCCAAAGCACTATTTGAACCAGCTGGCTGGCCCCACGCCACCCACCCGTCCCCTCCCAGAGTCCCATGCAGCCCATTTTCAATGCAGGTGAGTGTAGGGTCTGCGCGAAGGCTCTGGGAGGGGGAAAAATGGAGCTTCTGGAAGTACCAGAAGTCCAGAAACGGGCCTGTTTCCAGCTTCCGGAGAGCCTTCCAGAGCTGGGGGGAGGCTGTTTTCGCCCTCCCAGAGACCCAAGGGAAGCCTCTGGATCCTTGGGAAGGCAAGAAACGGCCCTCTCGGGAGTTCCGGTAGGCCACGCCCACCATGACCACGCCCATCCAGCAACCCAGCAGAGAACCGGTTGGGATTTTTGAATCCCACCCCTGGGGAGCAGCCACAATTTCGGGAGGCAAGCCGTTCCACGGGTCAATTGTTCTCACTGTCAGGAAAAGCTCCTTGAATCAGGATTGAACAACTGCGTAGATTCTCAGAACTTCTTTCACGACCTCTCCATGTAGAAGCAGAACAAGACCCCCAAAAACCCCTCCCATTATTTCGGTTCTCTGTATCCACTCCATGTACAGCCCTCATCCTCCGTCTAAACCGATGTCATAACTGCTGGGGATAATGAAATTTTGCACTTTGAGAACAGTTGAATGAAGGGTTACTGTAATTTGGGGAGGAAGTAAAGGCACAGAATGGCTTAGCAAAATTTGTGGGAAGTAGAATTAAAACATTAGCCACTATGTCAATCTGATACAGGGCCACAGCACAGAAAATTTCTTCAAACTGAGGAAGAACATAGTCTTCTCCATCTTATTTCCATCCCATTGTTTTCTTAAAACTATTCTTTTTCACTCATGATCCTGGTTTGCACAGTATCAAACTCTGTTTAATAGTTTAGAATAGAACAACAGAGTTCGAAGGGTCCTTGGAGGTCTTCTAGTCCAGCCCCCTGCTTAGGCAGGAAACCCTACACCACTTCAGACAAATGGTTGCCCAATCTCTTCTTAAAAATTTCCAGAGTTGGAGCATTCACAACTTCTGAAGGCGAGTTGTTCCACTGATTAGTTGTTCTAACTGTCAGGAAATTTCTCCTTAGTTCTAAGTTGTTTCTCTCCTTGATTAGTTTCCACCAATTCCTTTCTTTTCCTGCCTTCAAGATGCTTTGGAGAATTGATAGGGCGAGTCTTGGGTGGGGGTTGGACTAGATGACCTACAAGGTCCCTTCCAACTCTGTTAATCTGTTAAAATTCAAACACCTTTTCTTGCAGTAAGGTTTGAGAACTACTCCCAATGTTACACATCGTATGATGTTTATTTACTAAGGCTTAGAGTTTTTTTTTTACTGAAGCCAGCACCGAAGCCTTAAGCAATAAACAAGCTAACAAACCAGAAAGGAAGGGAAAAATGGTGATGTTTGCTTTTCAGTAAAACAGGATTTCATGTGTCTTATCTGCACACCTACAGGTAATCTTTGATTTATGATCACAACTGAGACCCTTGCTAAGCGAGGCAGATGTTAAGTGAGTCACGTCTCATTTTATGATCTCTTTTTTTTTGTAACCATGGTTGTTAAGTTTAGAGAATCTTGTGGGTGTTAAACAATTCCAGTTCCTCCCTGGCAGAAGCTGGCATAATAAACTTCAATCACCTGACCATGGGATGCTGCAAATAGACACTTGGTTGGTTACCAGGTTTGATCACATGAGTGTGGGGATGCCACAACAGTTGTAAGTGCGATGACCAAATATAAGTCACTTTTCTCAGGGCCGATCATTAAACGAATGGTTCTAAGTCGAGGATTAAGTCCTTTGTATAAGTTAGTTACATCATTCATTTTACACCGCGGCTTCGGTTGTGTTTTTAAATTTTCTTCAGAAAGCCTCATGCAACAACCTCCTTTCCTTCCCTTTTTGCTACTTCCCAGATTATTCATAGAACAAACCTGCTCGGGAGGTTATATTGAAGTGGAAGCCTGCAATTTCTGATAACCAAAGCACTCAAAACAAAACCAAACAAAACAGGAAAACAGATTGCAGCGTAGAGAAGGTCATCCCAGAAACGTCTGGGTTGTAGAAAGGTCACCATCATTTTTTTGTTTTGTTTGCTGTGGTTCTACTTACTTTTAGAACTCAAAATTGTGCAATTTTGGCAGGTCTAAACGATGCAGATTTTACTGCATTGTGATGAACTGAGCGGGTTTTAGACACTAAGACCAGAAGAAGGTTTTGATGGAAGAGAAAAATGGGGCTTTATAGTGTGTGTGTGTGTGTGTGTGTGTGTGTGTGTGTGAGAGAGAGAAGCTTGTCTGCTCTTGAAACTCAGTAAGTAACCAAAGATCATTGAGTGAAGTTCATGGGCAAACAGAGGTTTGAATGCAAATCTGGCCCAACAATCCATTAAAAGCCTCAGTGAATTAGCATCTCACCGAGAAGAGAAGAGAAGAGAAGAGAAGAGAAGAGAAGAGAAGAGGAACTGGAAGGCACCTTGGAGGTCTTCTAGTCTAGCTCCCTAATCAAACAGGAGATCCTATACCATTCCAGACAAATGGCTGTCCAGTCTCTTCTTAAAAACCTCCAGTGACAGAGAGCTGACAATTTCTGGAGGCCAACTGTTCCACTGGTTAATTGTCCTCCCTGGTAGGAAGTTTCTCCTTAATTTCAGGCTGCTTCTCTCCTTGATTAATTTCCATGGATTGTTTCTTGATCTGCCTTCGGGTGCTTTGGAGAATAAGTTGACCCCCTCTTCTTTGTGGCAGCCCCTCAAATACTGGAATACTGCTATCATGTCACCCCTTAATTCTTCTTTTCTCTAGACTAGCCAAACCCAAACCCTGCAGCCATTCTTCACCTGTTTAAGTCTCCAGACCTTTGATCACCTTAGTTTCTCTTCTCTGAACTTTTTCCAAGGTCTCAGCATCTTTTTTTGTAACATGGTGACCAAAATTGGTTGCAGTAGTCCAGGTGTGGACTTACAAGGATTTTATAAAATGGTACCAGTACTTCACTTGCTGGGCCTACCTGTACAGGTAGTCCTTGACTTACAACAGTTTGTTTAATGAACCGTTCAAAATTACAACAGAAGTGAAAAAAAGTGACTTATGGCCGTTTTTCACACTTACGACTATTGCAGCATCAAGTAATCAAAATTCTTGATGCTTGGCAACTGACTCATATTTATGACGGTTGCAGCATCCCGAGGTCATGTGAACTTCTGACAAGTGAATTCAATGGGGAAGCCAAGTTCACTTAACAACCTTGTTACTAACTTGACAACCAGGAGGGGGCTGCCTATGTGAGGATCCTTTCTGTAGATTTTAGCTCTGCATTTAACACAATATTTCCACCTAGACCAGTGTCTAAACTTATAGATCTTGGACTTTCTTATTTAATCTGCCTTTGGATTATGGATTTCCTGCCAGGCCACTCTCAGAAGGTCCCCATTTTTTTTTTTGAACTATTACCATCCGGCAGACGGTACAGAATAATAAAAACAAGGACAAATAGGCTGAAAAACAGCTTCTATCCCAGGGCAGTAACTCTGTTGAATTCTACCGTATAATACAATATTAATGCAATATCAACGGGTTTTCAGTTCAATTGTATATAACAGTCATGGTTAACCTTTTTGGTGCCTAGTGCCCAAAGTGCACACGTGCACACATACAAATGCACATGTGTGTGCCCCAATCCCCAAAATGCAATGCAAGCACCCCCTGAGCATGTGTTCGCCCCTACGCATTCCCTGCACATGTACCCCCCGTGCATGCACCCCAGCCCCCATTTTGGCCTCCAGATTGGTGTAGGAGGCTTGTTCTGACCCAACCGGGTTCCCAAAGAGCAAACACAGACAAAGGCAGCAGCCCCCACCTTTTCAGGTTTCATCTACGAATTCTGTTCTGAAGGCTACTTTCCACTAATTAGCTCCGACAAGGAAGAGCCTTGCTAAGTTGTTTGTCAAGGCTGCCAAAAACCCAGAGATAAGGACTAATTTACAAAATTCTCCAAACACGAACTAAGATGTCCACCAGTTGAGTTTCAGAGCTTCTTTGCTATCTGCAAAGAACGCTTTTCCAAACCTGGCTTTTATCCTCTTGAGGGAAAGGCCATTACCTTGCAGCCTTACTCCTGAGTCACCTGTGCTGCTGTAACTGCTTCTTCCTCCGAGCAATCCTTTGAGCACATGCACTTGGCACAGGCTCCTCGGGAACCTCCTCGTCACTGCTGCCAGCCCCCACAATCTCTGAAGGCAGCAGTCCACTCCCTGATGGTCCTGGCCCCTCATCAGAGTCATCGTTCTCCTCAGCCATCTGCACCTGCTGGCGGCTAACCACAATAAGGCTTTTCAGGCCCCAAAAGGGGGAGGTCTTGCCATCTCCTCAGTTTCCCCCTCCTCTCGCCCAGGCTTTCTCCTCCATTCCTGCCATGGAGAGGCACCTGCGGAGACTGGAACCTGCGGAGATCAGGGAAGACACAGGTGGCAGGAATGCAGGAGAAAGCTAGGGCACGGAGGGGGGAGAAAGGTAGGTCGTGCTGGTGGGGAAACTGCAGAGATCAGTGAAGGCCCTGCTTTCGTGCATTGCACAGCAGAGACCCAAAGAGCAGCTAGCCACTGTGAGGTGTGCGCATGAGCAGTGGAGCTGGGCTGGGCAACGGCTGGCATGCCCACAGAGAGGGCTCTGTGTGCCACCTGTGGCCTGCATGCCATAGGTTTGCCATTACTGGTATAGAATGCGTAGGATGTGTGTTTGTGTTTTATTTTCATAGTTATAATGTATACTGAAGATGGCATTTAATTTTGTTGTACAAGGTGCGACGACAATAAAGTAAACTAAACTAAACTAATAAAAGTAAACTAAACTGCAGTGTGTCAGGATTCCGGCAGTGGCCCTAATTCACTTAACGACTGTGGAAAGAAAGGTCGTAAAAACGAGGCAAAACTCCCTTAACAGACGTCTCACTTAGCAACAGAAATATTGGGCTCAATTGTGGTCATAAGTCGAGGACATGAAAACATTCCCCAACCTGCTGGCTTCAGCTGAGGGACGACTAGCGTGAAACCAAACATCGTCCAGAGGAACATTCTTTACATTTGTCAAGAAGCAGACCTGCTTTTCAAAAAAAAAGTTTAACCTACATGAAAAAGCTTGAGCCCAGAAGAGAAAACCCGACGGAACAGCCTGACTCAGAGAACCAGTTAAACAGGATTCTGGCCATTTAGTGGGAGCGGAGAGAAGCCGTGTGCCGTGTTCAGCCAGTCAGAGACTGGAGAAAGGCCAACACCTGTCTTTTTTCCCCCCTTTCCGGCAACTCCTTGTATTACACTCTTTATGCTACTATAGCACGTATTTTATGCCACTCAGCAGACGCCTTACAGCTGCAAAAGGTTTATGCCTCGCCTTGTTTTAAAGGGTATTTTCTGCTGCTCGCTGTATGTTTGTTGCTCGTATGATCAACGGGTCGTAAAAAGTTTACACGGTCTCCAGAATTTGTTTTTTAGGGCTGTTTCTTGCCTGAGCAAAGGTAGGCCTTGTCAACAGAAGACACAGAAAGTGTGGGGACAGGTTTAATAGCAGGTCATGCTTGTGTTTCTACATGCGTGTGAACGCCTCCGTTTTGAGGGCTGAAAATAGGACAAGCCCTGAAAAGCATTGCCAAAGTTGAGTTGTCACTCAACTCAATTCTAAAAAGTGAAATTAAGACTACCCTAGAAGCACTAGGGATCAAATAATTTCACAATTACATTGTTCTTCCTTTGTTTTTAAGGTCTGATACATTGCGTAACTGTGGATGAACAAAGATTAGTCGGCAGGCCAGCTAACAATACAAGAAAAGAGAGAATGTGGCAGGCTAAAAGCTACACCCAATGTTTGGTTTAAGCAATCAGTATTGGGCAGAGGGAGTTTGCAGCTACACGTAAGTATGGAAGGAAGTAGACAACAGTCAGGGCCATCAACGTGAAGGAGGGAAGGGAAACGAATAATAGAGATGACCTCATTCAAGCTTGACTTTGAGGGATTGATTCCAAGCAATCCCCCTTTCTTGGCACATTGTAGAAGTGATCTATCACTTTCTTTTCAAGACAAGGATGTTGCTTTGAGTTTCCAGTCTAGCCAACCCCACTAGTATTCCCAAGGCAGTTTTCCGCATTGAAACAGAATAGAGCTGGAAGGGAACTTGGAGGTCTTCAAGTCCAGCTCCCTGCTTGAGGAGGGGTTCCTGTATCATTTCAGACAAATGTCTGTCCAGCCTTTTCTTAAAAAACCTCCAGTGGTGAAGCACACAACGTCTGAAGGCAGTGAAGTCCTTCATTCAGTGCTAACCATGAGTTGAGTACATTCCTGTGAATGAGTAGCAATACATCCGTTTAACTGGAACTTCACATATGTCATCTAGTCAAGTTACAGCACTGTTTTGACACTGGATAAGAGTCAATGGAGTTCAAGAGGGGTTGGACTCAGTCCGTTTGTGGCTACATAGAAACTCTATGCTGGTTCCTCTTTTGACTCCATTCCCCGATTCTGCCACTCCTTCTCCCACAACAAATTTAGAACCTCAAATGGAGCCCTTCTTGGATTTCAGAATAGGAATGGGAAGAACAGGACAATTACAAACAAGAGGTAGCTCATCCCTTACAGAAATAGTACAGTAGATTCCTACTCATCAAGCCATCTGCAGAATTAAGTAGCTACTATTATATAGAACACAGAGTGCAGATCTTCATTAAATTTGCATACATATTGACACGCACCTACAAATGATGAAAAATATAAATATAGCTTGTTTGGGAGGCTCTGTCCAGGCACTACTGTTTCTGCTGTTCTCTCTTCCTGTCACCCATCATCCACGCCTTTGGGCTGCTTCTGATTTTGGCGGTGGTTTGCTTATGATTTAAATAAAATTCCTTTAAACTGATACTGTACCCTTCAGATATATTTGACTGAAAGTTATTGATGTCTGGAATCTCTTCAAGCACATCTAGAAAGTGCTGGGTTATGGAAGGCAAATTGATGCACTCATCTGAACTTAGTGGTTAACTTCATCAGTGCTAGTAAGAAGTGAGGTTGGGGAGGAGAAGGAGGAGAACTGTGGGGTCCTTGGTGCTCTCTGAGTTGGGTGGTTTTCTTGCAGACATTTCATTACCCAAACTAAGTAGCATCATCAATGCTAGAAAGGAGTGGGATTGCTGTTCTGACCCAAGTTTTGTCAAACGTAATTAATCACAAACTTGTTTTAAAAGCGAAAGCCATTTTATTGCAATGCTGGGAATTGTTTTCATTCCCAGCCAGAACTAATCTTAAACAGTTCCACAAGATAAGCACAGACCTTTCAGTTCTATGGAATGCTGCCAAAAACAGAAGTATCCAATTAACTAGAAAAGAAACCAACCGAAGTACAAGAAAAATCCAACCAAAGTATGAAGAGCTTCAAGGATGACTCAGAACCGATCAAACTACTTTGCTTCCTGCAAAGGTTTCGTCATCTTGGCCTGACTTTTATTCCTTATGGGTGGGGCAATCACCTCCTAGCCTTACTCTTGAGTCGCCCCTTTTGTTTCAGCTGCTTTTGCCTTCTAGTAGCTCTGCGCACTGGGAACAGGCTCCCCTGGGTCCCCTGCCTCACTGCTGCCAGACTCCAGAGGCTCCGAAGGCAGCACTCCACTCCCAGGTGGTCCTGGCCCCATCCCTGCATCGGATGCAGGACCCTCATCCAAATCCTCTCCAGACTCCCTGACTGGTCTCCTTTCGTCCTCACTGTCTGTCTCTGCTGTTGGCTGCTGTTGGCGAATCACAACAATTGGGGAGCTGGGGGGGAGAAATAGAGGGGGGAGGAAGAGGAGGAAGGGGAGGAAGACAATTGTGGGTCCTTGAAAAACAATGAAGCACAGATACCACCAAGAACCCCTCTCACAGAGCTTCATATTGAGATGGGAGATGATCCCCCCCAAAAAAAATCCCTGGATGTCGCCAGAGGAGAACATTCAAAACCCTCCCAGAAGTCAGCAAAGGAATCCTGTCCTTTGTCCGCAAAGTCATCCCGAGGGGCTTTTGACTTGAGGCCGTCTTTCTTTCCATATTGTTCAGCTCTGTTCAAGCAAGCAAAGAATCAACTAATCCCCATTCACAGGCCAGTCCTGCTTTTGTCAACAGCAAGCGGTTACTTGCCATCGTCTGCCTTATACATTCCCTTTGCACAGGCTCAATGCAGCCCAACCCTTGCAGCCAGCCACGGGGTCCGCAGTTTAAGTGTCAAGAATCCAGACAGTATCCATGATCTCAATCACTCAGAGATGTTATCTCTCCAATTGATTTATTAGGAACAGACCTGGCTCGTTCAAAAGCAATTTCCCAAGTGAAAGCTTTTTCGCGCGCGTTACACAGAGTCCACCTTAAAAGACCCCCTTCCCGACTGGCCCAGTTGTCCTTTTCCTGCCACCAGCCTCTTTTGTTCACCTGACCTGCTTCCCTGAGCATTGCCTGGCAGCTTGAGAGCTCCTGGCGAGGTGAGCATGAGCTGCCCACCCATCCTAGATACACAGAAGCAGTTTGGGGTGCTTCAGATTTTACCCTCTGATTTCCCCCACTCCCCCAGGTGCAATCCAAGGTGCTTTAAAATCCTTGAAGGGTACGGGGCCAGGCCATTTGCATCCACTGTGAGTAGATTTTAGATTTTTCTTTTAATTCCACTCTCTTATTATTATCATTATTATAAATAAGGCAGCAAACATGCCTAAAGCATTAGCATTTAGATTTATATATCACTTCACAGTGTTTTACAGCCCTCTCTTAGCGGTTTACAGAGTCAGCTTCTTGTTCCCAACAACAATCTGGGTCCTCATTTTACCCACCTCGGAAGGATGGAAGGCTGAGTCAACCTTGAGCCTGGTGAGGTTCAAATTGCCAAATTGCAGTCAGCCAGCAGTCAGCAGAAGTAGCCTGCAGTACTGCATTCTAACCACTGCGCCACCATAGCTCTTAAGGTCCTCCCTCTTCCTATTTTTCACACAACGACAACCCTGTGAAGTGTGTTGGGCTGAAAGAAAGCGACTGGTCCAAAGTCCCCCAGCTGTTTTCCTGCCTAAGGCAGGACTAGAACTCACTGTCTCCCAGTGATTGGCCCAAAGTTACCAGGCTGGCTTTCATGCCTAACTCACAATCACAATTGGCTCAAAAAATCACTCTGTTGTTTTCATGCCTAAGGCGGGACTAGAACTCATGAACTCCTGATGATTGGCCCAAAGTCACCCAGCTAGCTTTCATACCTATGGCAGCACTAGAATTCCCAGTCTCCTGGTTTCTAGCCTGGTGCCTTAACCACTAGACCAAACTGGCTATAGTCTGCCTGTTCCACCGATTACATAGGATGGGCATGTTCCAAGCCTCCTCCCTTAAATGCTGTCATCTGATTTGACGTCTATAGGTATTTCAGGAAAACTCAAACATTGAGAAAAGTTTTTCTTCTTCTTCCGTTCCTTCCCCACCAAAAAGGAGTTGTTGATAGGCTGGAAGAAGAATTATCCTCCAATTTTCCTGACCATAGCCTCAATTTGGGTGTCAGGAAGGAAAATGATGATGAACTTTACCAACTTTGGGTAGTGTTCTTAACTAGTATTCCTTAACTAAAAATCTCCATGTGTTGAATCGCAAATTCTATTATTCCTCACATGCTGCTTCAGGAAAATGGGAATTGCAATCCAGCATGTCTAGGGAGATTCTCAGTCATCCAAGTCATAGCTGTCCCAAACGTGCTTTTTTCAAGAGGCAACTGGACTTTCTGGTTTTTCTTTGAAGACGTTTCGCTTCTCATCCAAGAAACTTCTTCAGCTCTGACAGGATGGTAGGGAATGGAAGGATTCATATGTGTTTTCTGCAGAAAGTTCCAAGGAGAAAGTTCCAAGAAGCAGTTCCAAGAAGGCTCCACACCCATTTGCACTACTCAGGTGACCCTGAGGATACAGACAAACCTCCAAGTGGCCTCAATGACCCTCTAAAAGGATGCAAATGACCAACTGTCTGCAAGAAGTATAAATCCTTCCATTCCCCCCCATCCAGTCAGAGCTGAAGAAGTTTCTTGGATAAGAAGCGAAACGTCTTTAAAGAAAAAAAATAAACAACAGAAAGTCCAGTTGCCTCTTGAAAAAAAAGCACCTTTGGTGAAGTTCAGTATGAAACTACAAAATGGCTAGACAGAAAGGCTGTTTTCTTGAATTTCAGCTTAACTTTCCCCCAGGCAGAAATCTAGGCACACTTAGCAAAACTCCCTTAAGACCCAAGCATTTCTTTTTTCAGAATTAACAAGGCGGTGGGAATACCAAACAGGATTCACTGGCTGCATAATTATTCCATTCCCCAGTCAACTCTTCAAATGAGTGTCAAACTCTCAATGACTCTCACTCTCAATGACTATAGGCCCATAGTGTTAACAAGCTCCATTATGAAGGTTTTTGAGCGACTAGTTTCACAGCACATCAGAGACTGCCTCCCGCCCTCCTTTGATTAACATCAGTTTGCTTATAGAGCAAACCGATCTACAGAAGATGCTGTGGCCATCACACTTCATAGAGCGCTGAGTCACCTGGAGAACAAACAGAGCTATGTGAGGATGCTCTTTGTGGACTACAGCTCTGCGTTTAACACTATCATCCCAGATATACTAGTAACCAAACTGTATAATCTGCAGGTCCCCACCCCGACGTGCTCCTGGATTAAGAACTTTTTGACAAATAGACCACAGTCTGTTAGACTTGGCCTCCACCTTTCTTCCACTATTACACTCAGTACTGGCTCCCCCCAGGGTTGTGTTTTGAGCCCCCTACTATATGCCTTGTACACCTTTGACTGCTCACCAAGCCACACAACAAACACCATTATAAAGTTTGCGGACGACACGACCGTGATTGGTCTCATCTCCGGAGAGGATGAGATGGCATATAGGGCAGAAGTAGAGAACCTGTCTAACTGGTGTTCACAGAACAATCTGTCACTGAATGTCCATAAAACCAAAGAACTGATTATGGACTTCTGGACAGGACCACGCCCCACGCATCATCAACGGAGAACGAGTGGAAACTGTCCCTACGATCAGATTCCTTGGCATCCATATTTCAGCTGATATCTCCTGGTCCCCTAACACCAAGGCCACAGTGAAGAAGGCTCAACAGCGGCTGCAATTCCTGCGGGTTCTCAGAAAGAACAATCTGGATAAGAAGCTGTTGCTGGCTTTCTATAAAGCCTCTGTGGAGAGCACTCTGACATACTGTCTGCGTGTGTGGTATGCAGGCTCCACAGCTGAGGACAGGAAAACTGTACAGAGGGTGATAAACACAACTCAAAAGATCATTGGTTGCCCTCTGCCCTCCCTGGAAGACTTAGCCAGTTCCTGCTGCCAAAGCAGAATCAAGACCATTATAGAAGACCCCTAAACCCTGGCAATTATCTTTTTGACTTGCTGCCTTCTGGATGGCATTTTAGGTCAATAAAATCCCACACCACTAAACTAACAAATAGTTTCTTTCCCTGGGCCATCCGAACCTCAAATAAACATGAAGTCACTACCTCATTAAGAATCTTAATACCCCATTCAGATGTATAATAACATATTACAGTACAATCCATCTCTTGTGTATTATACTCGGCTAAGCATTACAGTCATATATTTTGTGTATATTCGTAGCTATTGTACTCTCAAATTGAAAATGGAGACGTGGGTACTCTATCTTTCTTGTCTTCATTTTAAAGTGCTTTGGTTTTATAATATTGCGAACAATTGCTGGGGTGCATCCACAGTTTCATTGTACTTGTACAATGACAATAAAGTTCTTCTTCTTCTTCTTCAAACTTAAAATATAAAATATTGAAAGACCTTTCTGAAAATATAGACCCTGGTTGTATTTGGTTCATTGGTTGTTATGAGAGCACTGGATGAAGGTTCCTTTCATTTTTTTCCCAGTCTTGTCCCTCCATCCCTTCTTACCTTCTGTGGAGTTGGGGACAGGAGAGAAAGAAAATATCTAAATCTATTTATCATTTCCTTTGTGGAAAGGGAGCTCTTCCCCAACTCTCTGTGAGAACCCAAGAGACAGCTTTGCAAAACATCATGACCCCATAATAACCGGTTTGAAAGGGCTTTGCGCAACGTTACACAGAAACACATGTTACACACAAGCACAAACCCTTTGTTGTACACTTCCCTGTTTGCTCGTTGCCTGTCCCTCCCTCCACCTCCCCTCCCCTCCCCTCAAGGACAAGGCCTTCCAGCAATGTGACCTTTAGCATAAGCTCTGTGGTATTGATTGCAAAGCACCCTCCTGCCATATTTACCCAACACTCTTCCAGTGTTGGTAGTGCAAAGCTGAGCCAGTAAGGAGGAAAGTAGACAGTCCATGCATATATGCCTTCTTCACAAAAGCATTAGGACCTCTGCCTATAAGCATACATATTCCCAGTACTCTCAAAGGATCAAGCCAGTCAAAGAAATATGGATCAAAATTGTAGAATCATAGAACCATAGAGCCATAGAACCATAGTATCATAGAACCACAGTATTACAGAATCATAGTATCAGTGTCATAGAATCACAGTGTCATAGAACTCTAGAACCCTAGAACCCTAGAATCATAGAACATACAGCCCTAGAATATAGAATATGGAACCCTAGAACATAGAACCCTAGGATCATAGAGCTGGAAGGGACTTTGGAGGTCTTCTAATCTAACTTCCTGCTCAAGACAGGAGAACTTATACCCCACCCCCCCAGTCAAATAATTGTCAAATTTATTTTTAAAACCTCCAGTGATGGACACCTACAACCCCAGGAGACAAGTTATTCTACTGATTAATTGCTCTCACTGTCAGGAAATTTCTGCTTAGTTCTAGGTCTTATGAGGAGAAAAAGATGAAGTTGCTTAAATGAGTTGCAAGAAGACACCGTGTTCACATTCCTAAAGCAACTTCTCCAGGTCATCCAAAGGATGTGTTTTATAGCAGTCGGTAATTATTAATAGGCAGCAATTTCAGGTGCGACAATGATGCTTAGGTCCACTATAGGGCATTCTAATTTGGAGATTATATAGGCAAGGGATTCATTTGTTGCCAATCTTTATACCAGCGTTCCTCAGTATTGTATTCTCTTAATGGCAAGATGCTTTATTTTCAAATGTTTTATGCATTTTAAAAGTGTCAGAGCAGATAGGATCTTATGCTTGACAGAAAGGATCTGGACTGCATGAGACAAAATCACAGTGGGTTGAGTTTTGGCATATTGTTGATACCTAGATCACTGATTGAATTGTGTTTAAGGCAACACTTATTGACAGTCTCTTTTGTCTATAAATTATGTTTGCTGTCTTGACTCTGACACTGCACATTACCTAAGCTAATTATACATTTGTGTGTGTAGGTGGGGTGTGTGTGAAGAGATTAGGCTACAGTTCTTCTTTCCAGTTCAGGGAAGGGGAAAGGAAAGGAGAATGATGGAAGGAAAGGAAACAAAGAAAAAGAAAAGCGTGGGAAGAAAATAGAGAAGAATGAAAAGAAAGAAAAAAGAAAAGGGAAAGGAAAGGAAGAAGTTTCAATATCTAATAATCAACTTGCCTGATCCACGTAACCTACTTCCTACAAAAGAACTGGTGATGTGCAGAGATGGTATCCAGCAGGTTCTGACCAGTTTTGGAGAACTGGTAGTGGAAATTTTGAGTAGTTTGGAGAACTGGCAAATACCACCTCTGACTGCAGATTTTACAGTATCCTTCCCCTGGCACGCCCACCAAGCCACGCCTACAGAACTGGTAGTAAAAAAAGAATTGTAGCCTATCACTGGTGATGTGGCATTTTGCCCAAACCAAATCAGGTTTTCAAATCTAAAGGGAAGGAATCACGCAGAGTCAGCATTCCTGCCTAACTTTTTTTCCTTATTTTTTTTTTCTGACCTGAGTCGAGACAAAAAGCAAAAAATTTGTCAGAAAACAATAGCTCTTGCCTTGAGATAGAAACCCTTAGAGACATGGCAAGTATCTGCTTGCTCCCTTTTTTGTCCCTCTTCCCCCCAAAAAAAACACCATCAAAATGGTTTTGCAAAGAGGTTTGTGAGACCATGAAAACTAGGCTGAAGGGAAACACACACACACACACCCTTCGGTACAGAAGGAAGGCGAAAGAGGTTGCAGAACAGGTTTGCCCTGAAACAGAATTGCAACTTGTTCATCAGCTTGCTGGAATCTTAGAAGGAAACCACACACCCATTCTGTTTTAAAACTTTGCCTCTCTACCCCACAATTGCCTGCCCATTTCCTGCAAACTTAGCTGGTAGCAGGAAAGCCTCAGCTCTGTTGGTTCGTTGTTAGTCTTAGTTAAGCACAAACGGACAGGTGTGGTGGAGGTGACCCTCTTCAAGTCAACTGAGAACCGAGTCGCACATCTCTTCAATCACAGAGTCACATTCTTTGAACAACAATCTGGAATTCTTAGAGCCTGTTCACAAAATGGCTGGTGTGCTGGATAGGAATACTTGCCAAGAATTCACAAGGAGGCCAACTAGGCAGGTTGCTCCCCTCCCTCCTCTTCCTCCTTCCTCCCAAGGATATTTTCTACCAACTTGTCTGATTTCTGAGCAGGTCGGCAGTCTTTCATTTTGGCTTCAGGAAATGAGAATATGCACAAAGCTTTGTTGAACGCATGGAATGAACATTAGGGTATGATAGTGGCTCCTTTGTAGCGTGATCATTTCCCTTTACTTATTTTTGATTTAAGAGTTTTTTAAAAACAAACAAACCAGGTAGGGCTTGGACCTTGGAAAATGCTAAGAGGCAAATACAACATAATCAACTGTTCATAAATGAGATGATTATCGCCTTCATTCACAAGGTGATGTCTCCTAGAAGAATCCCCTTGCAATTTCACTCAAGTGCTTTCTTGCTAAAACTCCTTTTTAAAATTAAGAACCAGATTGCCAGCCATTTCAGCAACTCAGCCTATTAATTAGTGATGTTGTAAACATTTAGTGTACACCCATTTGGGAAATTTTGAAGGAAAGATCATGAACACTGCAGGTTAAGTAAAGAGAAGTCATAATTAGAAGATTTTGCTATGCAGCCTTCTTTAGCATGGAAACATCAGGCCTCGTGTAGGACAAATACTTTTGTGTGTGATTGTGTGTGTTTATGTGGATGAGAGAGAGAGAGAGAGGGAGGGAGGGAGGGAGGAGAGAGAGAGAGAGAGAAAAAACAACAACAATTTTCTGCTGTCTGTGAGTCTTGAAGAATATTTAGGTATTTCTAATAGCTGAACCTAAAACTTTATTCCTACCCAGTCTGTCTTCCATTAATTTGTTTTTATCCTATCGATTGCTTAAACTCATCTCCTTCTTATTATAATAAAAATCACTCCATTTTACTTTACTTTACTTTTCCCAAATGCCTTTTCCTCCTAAAGATGGAAACCTGTAATTTTATTGTTTTGTAAACTGGGGATCGGGGATGACCAGTGTTGGGCTCTGGTCTTCCCTGAGGTTCTCAGAAGAAAATCCATGTTGCAACCTGACACCTGAGCCAAATCACTAAAACGTAATTTGGATGCCTACAATTTCCTTTCAGAAGAAAATTACACTACCCATCACTACTTGATGGAACAGTCTGGAAAACTCAAAGAAAGTAGGTTGTTTTGTGTTGGTTTAAGACAATGCCCCAATTTGGAACCTGGAGTATATTATCTCTTCCTTCTCCAGCCTGATCCCCTCTAGATCATAATCCAGGGGTCTCCAAATTTGGCAAAGCTGCTTGAGGAATTCTGGGAGTTGAAATCCACAAGTCTTCAAGTTGCCAAGTTTGGGGACCTCTGTCCTAATCAGTGGCAGTATTCAATTTTTTTTACTACCGGTTCTGTGGCTGTGGCTTGGTTGGCATGGCATGGCTTGGTGGGTATGGCAGGGGAAGGATACTGCAAAATCCCCATTCCTCCCCACCCCATCCCACTAACCTGCTTTCCAGCTCCGTTCTCCTGTGCAGGGCAACCAAAGAAGACCCAGCCGATCAGCTGGGACTCAATGGGAGGCAGAGAAGAGACGGGGTTGGCAGGGCCAGTCAGAGGCGGGATTTGTCGGTTCTCTGAACTACTCAAAATTTCCACTACTGGTTCTCCAGAACTGGTCAGAACCTGAATACCACCTCTGATCCTAATTCAGTTCCTATCATCTTCAGCCACCATGGACTCCTGCTTTCTGTGTTGATTTCGGTGTGAACTGAAATACCTTTTGGTACAGTCCTAGGTAACCTGTGGCATTCCAGATGTTCCTGGATCTCAATCCCCAGCAGCTGTAGAAATAGCACTGGAGTGTTCAGAAGCATCTGGAGTACCATAGTTTGTTTCCTTGCCCCATTTCCCCCTTCAGAGCCATGATTTGCTGCAGGTGCCAGGCTGAAGGTTAGATGAGTTGAAGCTAGAAAAACGAAAGGAGGGAACAATGTGCTCAAAATGTCTTGCTATAATAAACACCACCTCTCACTGCAGCTATGCACACCAAAATCAGAAAATATTGGGTGTACTAGCCATAGCGCTTATATGCTGTTTCACAGCGCTTTACAGCCCTCTCTAAATGGTTTACAGAGTCAGCCTATTGCCCCCCAAAAACCTGGGCCCTCATTTTACTGACCTTGGAAGGATGGAAGGCTGAGTCAACTTTGAGCCAGTCAGGATCGAACTGCTGACAGTGAACAGCAGAGTTAGCCTGCAATGCTGCATTCTAACCACTGTGCCACCACATAAATACGAACCAGTTGCCAGGCATCTATATTTTGATCACATGATTGTGAGGAAGCTGCAAAGTCGTAACTGTGAAAAATGGTCCTAAGTCACATTTTTTTCGGTGCTGTTGATCACTTAATGAATTGTTGTAAGTCCAGGACTACTTGTACTATTCCCTGTGCTCATGAGCACCTTTCACTAATGCTATTGTCACATGTGCAGTTAAAACATCAGCCTGGAATGCATGACTGTGAGCACTTGCCCAACCACTCATGTGTCTTAAGTTGTCATCCTAGTGCAGGGGTGTCAAACTCAAAGATCTGGGAGTCCAGATCTGGCCTGCGGGGTCGCTCTGGAAATAACAAAGAACTGGCCTGCAATGTCAACTCATAAAATATTCCTATGCCTGTTTTAGTAGTTGCCATGAAAAGGCGGGGGGGGAGGAGGAAGGAAATCTGGAAGAGCAATGCAGCAGTTTGGAAGCAAAAGTACATTCCAACTCTTATCTTTAAAAGGCTGTAACTAAACTACCAGAGCTTTTGCCCGTGAATATATTTAATTGGAGAACGTGAATGAGGAGAGGGGAGGAGGGAGGAGAGGGGGGAACCAGAGTCACAGGTGACTGTAAATTATGTATGAAGCCAGAGTTGGCTTCATACAGGGCGGTGCCAGTATGTTGCCTCTAATAAATCCTTTGAAGTTTTTTGAAGTTTGGCTCGAGAATCATGATTACAGCAGCTGGAATCCTGACATGCAGTACTTCTGCCATTGAAAACAGAGCCCGTTTTCGCTGACAGAGGGTTGCAGGAGCCTGTTGCAGCCGAAAACGGAGCTTGGGAGCCCATTTTCGCTGGCAGAGTGCTCGGGCCACTACAGGTGCCTCTGACACGAGTGAGATTGAGCTGGGCCATGCCCACCATGGCCACGCCCACCCTGGACTCCCGAGGTCAAACACGATCCTGATGCGGCCCTCAATGAAATTGAGTTTGACATTCCTGTCCTAGTAGAATAACATACAAGGGAAAATGGTTGACACTTGCTTTGTTTTGCATTACTAAATCAGTCCCTCAGGCACAGGTACACCTCTATACATACAGTTTAAAAACCAGAAATGAGCAATACTTATATCGAGTCCAACTAAAATGGTTTCAAATAGCAAATTTTCAACGTTTCCAGATGCAAAAAAATTCAGTGGAAGAACAGATAGTAACAGATAGTAACAGATAATCAGAGCTGGAAGGGACCTTATAGGTCATCTCATCCAGCCCCTGCCCAAGCAGGAGACCCTACACCATTTCTGACAGATGGGAGTCCAGTCTCTTCTTGAAAGCCTCCACCCTACACCATTTCTGACAGATGGGAGTCCAGTCTCTTCTTGAAAGCCTCCAGTGATGAAGCTCGCACAACTTCCAAAGGCAACTTCTGTTCCATTGGTGGATTGTTCTGTCAGAAAATGTCTCCTTATTTCCAGGTTAAATCTCTCCTTGTTCAGTTTCCATCCTTTATTCCTTGTCTGGCCTTTGGGTGCTTTAGAAAATAGCTTGGTCCCTTCCTCTCTGTGGAAGCCCCTCAAATATTGGAAGAGGACTATCCTGTCTCCCCTGGTCCTTCTCTTCACTAAACTAGCCATGCCCGGTTCCTGTAACCGTTCTTCATATGTTTTAGTCTCCAGTCACCTCATCATCCTGGTTGCTCTTCTCTGTTCTTTTTCTAGAGTCTCAACATCTTTTTTAAAGTGTGGTGACCAAAACTAGATGCAGTACTCTAGGTGTGGCCTTACTAAGGCTTTATAGAGCAGTATTAGTACCTCATGGGATCTTGACTGTATCCCTCTGTTAATTTGACTGAAGAAAGCCGGGCGGCCTTTAAAAAGAGACTGGACAGCCATTTGTCTGACATGTATAGGGTCTCCTGTTTGAACAGGGGGCTGGACTAGAAGACCTTCAAGGTCCCTTCCAACTCTGTTATTCTCTTATTCTGTTACTTAAAAGTACAGTATTACCACAGACAAATCAAAAGTTCACTCGCTAGGGTAGCCTTTCAAACCTACATTTTGTAATTATAACCAACGCCTATCGTTCGCGGACAGAATTGCCTATGATTGTAGTGACTGTCTAGGGTTGTACTATCTATGATTGTACTGACTAGGCATTGTGGTTGATGTAACCCTCCATCTGGGGAGGGCACCAGGCTGAGGAAGGAGCAAAAACACTCTTGAGAAACAAGAAAGCCATTCAATATCCTCGGTATCTTCTTACATCCCCTGTAGCAACCTGAGTTCCTTGGAGGAGGCGGCAGAAAAAAGAGAGGCGTTGAATGGAAAGAGGTAAGGCAGGTGGAGACGGGGCCAAGCAAAAGATAAGCCTACAGAGCCCAATCAGTTCTGGGATTCCACATCACAGCCAAACAGTCTCAGTAGACCAGCCTCCATCTTTGGCTCCTCAATTGGGGATTTACCTTGTTTATTTATTTACCTCAGAGGTGGTATTCAGCAGGTTCTGACCAGTTCTAGAGAACCGGTAGCGGAAAGTTTGAGTAGTTCGGAGAACCAGCAAACCCCACCTCTGACTGACCCCACCAACCCCATCTATCCTCTGCCTCCCATTGAGTCCCAGCTGATCGGCTGGGTCTTCTTTGGTTGCCCTGCACAGGAGAAGGGAGCTGGAAAGCAGGTTAGTGGGGTAGGGAGGGAAGGGGGATTTTGCAGTATCCTTCTTCTGCCACACCCACCAAGCTATACCCACCTAGCCACCATGCCCACCAAGCCACGCAAACACAACCAGTAGTACATTTTTTTTGAACCCCACTACTGCTTTACCTTATTTATTTAAAAAACAATAACAAAACAGGAATGAAACACAAAGAGAATGATGATAGAATGACAGTCAAACAGAAAAAAACCCACACATATAGAAAGTTCACTTTAAAAGGTAAAAAAAAATGCAACAAATAAAAAATCCAATATGATATAACAGTAAACATTTACATGTTATATTTATCTAATGCAAATTATATATTATTCAAGAACTTCTATATTTCTAATACACTTATATAACTAACACTCTCTTACTCAAGTGACTAGTATGTTTGGTATAAATGAGCGCCATGGTTAACATTCCAGTAAATTGGTCCATAGAACACGGAATCCTAGGCTGGACCTGGAGGTCTTCTAATCCAAGCCCTGCTGGAGACAGCAGACCGTACGCCACTCCAGTCAAATACATCCCATTGATTGTGCAGACACAACTCTGCCTCTTTCCACCACTACCTTGCACCCAAAATCCTCACCTCTACCTACTGAACATTTCTCTGCACTTCATATCTTGTTGTCCGAGCGTCAAAAGCTAAGCACGGATGGATAACAATTTATACCTGGAGAGAGCTACAAAGAAATCCCATTTTATGTACGCATGTAGATATGTATGTATGTATTTATTTCCTGCATTTATTACTTTTTTAAAATAACTCAAGGTGGCAAACATACGAATAGAATAGAATAACAGAGTTCAAAGGGACCTTGTAGGTCATCTAGTCCAAACCCCCTGCCCAAGCGGGAGACCCTACGCCATTTCTGACAGATGGCAGTCCAGTCTCTTCTTGAAAGTTCCAGGGATGAAGCTCCCAAAACTTCTGAAGGCAAGCTATCTAATCCTCTTTCCTCAGGGCGGGATTCAAAATTTTTAACAACCAGTTCTGTGGGCGTGGCTTAGGTGGTGGGCGTGGCTTGGTGGTCATGTGACTGGGTGGACATGGCTTGGTGGTCATGTTATTGGCTGGGCGTGGCCAACTCAATATTACTCACATCGAGGCATGCATCTCCTTGCCTGGCCTCTCATGACTGTAGGGATGCTGCAACAGTCGTAAGTGTGAAAAATGGTCATAAGTCACTTTTTTCAGTGCCATTGTAACTTTGAATGGTCACTCCACACAAGCAAAGTACCAGCAAAGGAGGGGAAAAAAAACTCCAGAGACATTCCTGAGACAGGAAGTCTAGTCCTGCCAAGAATGTAATAAGGGTTAGCGGAGAGGCAGTTTCTGTAAGCAACACCAGAATGTTTCTTTCCTGCCTTCCTTACAGGATTAGGCCAGTAATTTCTTCTAACAACCGGTTCTCAGAACTGCTTAAAATGTTAACAACTGGTTCGAACTGGTAGAATCCCAGGTAGAATTCCTCCTCCTATTTTATTTATTAAAATCCCAACTTTATTATCCTTACAAATAACTCAAGTCAGCGCACATATCCAACATACCTTCCTCCTCCTATTTTCCCTCACAACAACAACCCTATGAGATGGGTTGGGCTGAGGAAGAATGACTGGCCCAAAAATCACCAGACAGCTTTCATGGCTAAGGCGGGACTAGAACTCACAATCTTCTGGTGCGCAAGTCACCATCTTCACCACTAGACCAAACTGGTACTTTTGTTTTAAACAAAAACAAAAACAAAAACAAACAACTCTTGGCAATAGATGCACAACCTTTTATTCTTGCAAAAAAAGAAAATCAGAAGGCAAAAATCCAGAAATCTATGTAGATAGCAGAAATCAAGCTTGATAAAGCATTTTTTTTCTTTAAATCAAAAAAATCCTTTTCCTAAAGAAGCATCTATTTATTTGAACCTCTTTCATTCAGGATACTCCATAAAACAGGGAAATCCACATCTTATTTTAAGAGCATAAAACAGTCGTGTTTTATATACTGAAACATCTTCTAACATGGATCTGACCTTACATCAACTTCTATTTTGAAACAGTTTTCCGTGTTTTCAATTATCCATCAACAGACAAGAAAATCCTCAGAGGGGATTAAAAGAACCGGGGAGAATTAGCTGACAACATTTAAATAAAATATACAAGCATCTTTGCACCCAGCTTGGAAATTCAACAAGATCTCTTAATAAACATAGATTCACTACAAAGCATTTCCAACAATGCCAAAATAGAGAACAGCCATTTTCTATCACACTCTACTGTAGAGATTATCAGTCCTCCAGGTCATGGTTGTCTCAAAGGTGCTTTTTCAAGGAGGCAACTGGACTTTCTTGTTTTTTTTCTTTTGTAGATGTTTCGCTTCCCATCCAAGAAGCTTCTTCAGCTCTGACAGGATAGTGGGGAGTGGAAGGATTTATGGAAAAATGGAAGGATTTTAAACCTCCCAAGTGCTTCAACCACCCTCTAAAAGGATGCAGATTAGCAGTTGTCTGCAAGGAATATAAATCCTTCCATTCTCCCACCATTCAGTCAGAGCTGAAGAGGCTTCTTGGATGAGAAGTGAAACATCTTCAAAAGGAAAAAACAAGGAAGTCCAGCTCCTTCCTTGAAAAAGCACCAATAGAGTCCTAGTCAGATGGTTGTCTGGACTCAGGATGAAGACAATGAAAGGCAACCAGCTTTGCACTGCCCTGCATAAATCAAACTGCCTTTACAATGAAGGCAACAATTTTTAATATTCCACATAAATCTGTCTTGTATGGTAAGACTATTCTAGTTATGACCTTCGTCTGTGTGACACCTTTTCAGGCGATCGCTGGATAATAGTAACTCCATACAGGGAGTCCTTAACTTACAACAATCATTTATCAATTTTTTGACATTGCATCGCCCTTGAAATGAATGACTTATCACCTTTCCCTGCACGGCCTTAGTCACATGATCAAAATTCATGCACTTAGCAACTGGCATGTATTTATACTGGCTGCAGCTCCCTGGAATTACGTGCTTTTCCATTTGCAACTTTCCCAGCCGGCTTCTGATAACCAAAGTCAATGCGGGGAGTGGGATTTGCTTAACCACCATTGAATCACTTAATAACTGTAGCAATTCACTTAACAACCATGCCCCCCCCCAAAAAAGGCTTAAATTCGGGCACAGTTCATTTAACTGCTGCCTAGCTTAGCAACGGGAATTCTGGTCGCAATTGTGACCTTAATGGAGTACCTGTACGATCTAATAAAAACAAAAAATTATGTTTGCAAGCTTTCAAATGGTGCACTCAAATGGATACTTTTGCAGATCTAAATGTTTACAGTATTTCTGAAGGAGCCGTGTGTTTGCAGTGTGAAGTATACAGTGTCACTCCCATTGTTCAGGTTAACTAATTCCACAAAAATCTGGCTTCCTTCACCAGGACAAAGAGCAATCAGCTAACATGTGCAAAGGGCAGGGCTCATTTTGACTGCTTTTCCTTAAGTCTGTTCAAGGTTTGCTCACCTGAACAACCTGGAGGTCCACTTTCCCTTTCTAAACCCAAGTCTGCAGGACCAGACCTTGTAATTATGCATGTCATTTCTCCCTCCAAAGTCATGCATTGTATATTTGGTCCTTTGTGGGAACCTGGCCAAGAACAATGTTTATGGAGATTTTCAGTCATCCAGGTCATGGTTATCCCAAAGGTGATTTTTTTTTTTTCTCCCAAGGGGCAACTGGACTCAAGAAAGACCTGGCAAAGATCTCTTCCAAAAAGCACCCTTGGGACTTGCCAAGGATAGTAACATTGAAAAGTGTGGAGTCCTTGGTGCTCCCTGAGCTGGGTTGTTTTTGGATTTATTTTATTTTTTTTTTTGCAAACCTTTCATTCATTCTCTAGCAGATAGCAAACACCACTCTCTTCTAGCCCTGAAGATGTTACCAAGTTTGGTAATGAAATGTCTGCAAGCAGGGGTGGGATTCAAATTTTTTAACAAGCGGTTCTGTGGGCGTGGCTTAGGTGCTGGGCGTGGCTTGGTGGTCATGTGACTGGGTGGACATGGCTCGGTGGTCATGTTATTGGCTGGGCGTGGCCAACTCAACATCACTCACATCGAGGCACGCATCTCCACCTGGCCTCTCATGCCTGTGGGGATGCTGCAACAGTTGTAAGTGTGAAAAATGGTCATAAGTCACTTTTTTCAGTGCCATTGTAACTTTGAATGGTCACTCTACACAAGCAAAGTACCAGCAAAGGAGGGGAAAAAAACTCCAGAGATGTTCCAGAGACAGGAAATTTAGTCCTGCCAAGAATGTAATAAGGGTTAACGGAGAGGCAGTTTCTGTAAGCAACACCAGAATGTTTCCTTCCTGCCTTCCTTACAGGATTAGACCAGTAATTTCTTCTAACAACCGGTTCTCTGAACTGTTTAGAATGTTAACAACCGGTTCTACCAAATAGGTGCAAACTGGTAGAATCCGACCCATCTGCAAGAAAACAACCAAATTCAGAGAACACCAAGGACTACATGGTTCAACCCTGAGCTACAAACATTATCTTCTGTCAATATTCCTGAAACCTGTCCTTACTTTAGCAGGCATAAGTATGCTAAACCAGCTGATTCTGCCCTACAGAACTGGCAAAACATCTCTTGAAATGGTCAAGAACCATTTGGTTTCTACCAGAAAACAGATGGCCTTGAGTCATCTTGCTATACATATCACGTTGTACCCAAAAGATACAGAATAACAGAGTTGGAAGGGATCTTGCAGGTCATCTTGTCCAACCCTCCATCCACCCAAGCAGGAGACCCTACACAATTTCTGACAGATGGTAGTCCATTCTCTTCTTGAAAGCTTCCAGCGATGAAGCTCCCACAATGATCAAATGATCAGAATTTAGTTTTGGCTTAGCATATTCCTGTGAATTCAGCAATCTGGTTTGAAAATCATGACTTACAGATGGAACAATTTGCCAAGCTAGCAGGCTTATTCAACAACCTACGTTTAAGAACTTAGATGTGTGAACTCAGTCACCGTGAGCTTATAAAACAAGGGGCTAGAAAAGGCAAGCTTTTCAAAGACTGTTGTTAACCTTTGAAAGGTTTTTTTTTTTTTTTTTTAATGATTTACGGTTTGTGATTTTCATCATGCATTAATTAGCTTATTCACTGGGGCTTCTTTGATACAGTACGGCTTGTTTTTAAAATCGTAGCTTAATTTAATTTGTGTACCCAGCCAACTGTGGCTTTTTCCATTATTCACGATTACAGCAGTCCGTGACTCGGTACAGCAAGCGACAGTGGGCAAATCTGCTAAGGGTGGCTAAACTTAAGTTGCAACTGGGGATATAACAGGGTGCTGTCTCATAAAAGTATCAGACGTAATTATGGTGAGTTGCTTAAGAAGTGTGACCGGGAGGGAGGGGAGACCAGAAGAAACCGGCAAAGTGTATTTAAGCTGCTTCAGCTGTCTTTGGTTGCAAGAAGCAGGGCAAGATCTAACTTGCAGCCAGAATACTCATTTTGGAATAATTTCCAAACCACTAAAAACTCACTTGGCAATCTTAACTGGTTTTTCGTGAAGTTTATCCAACTGGAGAGTGAAAGAATAGAAATATATCATATCTAATGGCTCTGCTCCCCCCCACAGCTCAAAAATACACCAGCTTCCAGAGGCTTCTGTTCTCCTATAATTAAGGATTCAGCTCAGCATGGAGAAGAAAAAAAACCAAGTACACGGCAGTTTCAGCTCCATTTTTCAGGCAGATGCTTGTCAAAGAAACAGCAACCTAGTAACCCGTTTTACCTCCTCAGCAAACACACCCACAATGATTCAAAAAGGAGATACCAAAACAAAAACAAAACCCCAACCCACATTCAGCAAAGCTTTGCAATTACATTTATCTACTTTCAATTTTTTCCTCCGGTTTCCAACTCCAAGCTTGGAACAATACACAGGAAGAAAAAGGGTTAGGAAATATTTACATTCACGTGTGATTTGAACTAAGTTAGCCAATCTAAGCTAGCTATTCCTCGTGTTTATAATAACACATAGAAAAAGATCAACGTTGTGCGAAAGTAATCTTCACTGCTGTTAAAACCTGTAATATTAAATACATACTTTTCTTATCAAGTTTTTCTGATATTATACCAAATAAAAGCAACATGTTTCCCTATCATCTTTTCTGCAAGTACCGGAAAAATGAAGATATACTGCGAGATGAAGAGATAGTCAAGAAGATACTAGATTGTGCAGAAATGGATAGACTGACATTGAAAATTAAACAGAAAGAGGATGGAGAATATTATCAAACATGGAATTTATTTTACCGATGGTTGGAAAAAAAGGGGTGGAGTTTAAGAATGTGACCTGTATTGTTAAGCAAATTTAATACCCAGACAACACGATGTTTATTAAGCACTAAGAAATGTATTTAATAGAAAATCAATAACATAAAAAGAAAAAAAGGAAAAGAGCAATGTTATCCTGCAAGGACACCAGAAAGAAAAGTACTGAATATGTTCATACATTGCATGAAAGCCAAAACAGACAAATGACATGGTATTCTAACAAGTGTGCAATCCAACTTCCTAAAAATCTAGGCCAGCCTTCTTGAACCTGGGAAAGATTTACTGAATTGGATTTGTACAGCTATCCATCTCATATGCATGTATAATAAAACAATCCATTAAAACCATTAAAAGCAACCAATTTAAATTTTAAAAGGTGACTAAAAACAAGATGGTGGAAAAGCATACAAAAGAATATTCAATTAACAGTAAAGGAGAATACTTGCAGCTCAGGGTTGAAATGAGGGGTCCACAGTGCTCCTTGAGGTTGGTTGTTTTCTTGTAGATGTTTCATTACCCAACTAGGTAACATCATCAGTGCTAGTCCTGATAGCAGTGATGACGTTACCTAGTATGAATCATGAAACACCTGCAAGAAGACAGCCAAGCTCAGAGGACACCAAGGACCCCTCATATTCAATTGACTACCATATAACCATCTAGCCAACTTTACCATAACATGAGATTTCTAAGCCAGATGACAGAACCCTGTTTTAAGGGCCAGATTAGCATCTCCACTATGCTTTTGGGGGATTGTGAGAAAATATCATCTAGCACTTCTGAATGGTGCTATCCAGTCCCCAAGACAAAAAGTTATTAGGTTAGCCTAACCACTGGACTATCACAGAGATGGCCTTGGTTACCAACATCTGTTTGGAAACATGAATGGGAAGAAGACATTTCAAACAGAATAGATACAGAATTACAGAATTGGAAGGGACCTTGGAGGTCTTCTAGTCTGCCCCCCTTTGCTCAATCGGGAGACCCTATACCCTTTCAAACAAATGGCTGTCCAATTTTTTCTTTAAAACCGCTAGCGAAGGAGCACCCAACAAATTTTATAGACAAGCTCGGAGCACAAGATAGCAACCAACATGTCAGATTTCCAGGAAAACAGCAGAATAGGATCCCAATCTTGAAAACATACCCATTTCTCAACTTAACAATTATCTTGGATTTTTCCTACCAGTCTTCATTCAGTTAACCAAAATAGAATTTGCTTTTGACTTTTTCCCCCCCTTCAAAGTAGAAGAGTATTTCAGAGAAATTCTCCAAGAATAGAAGGCAGGGGATTTGCATCTATTGAATCCCAAAGTAGCCAGAGGGTCTTGGTTGTTTATTTATTTATTTATTTGGGGGCGGGGGGAGCAACCTTCTCTTCATTGATGAGAAATACCAAAGAACGAATTTCTCCCAGAAGCTTCTCGGTAAGATAGTAAACATCTCAGCAAAAGTTCTTTGAGAAAGTACTGGACAATTGTAAGTTGCCTTCACAAAATAGGTGAAGTATTTGATTGAGAATTTTGAAATCAATGCTCAACTCCAAGATTTGGGATTATTATTTTTTTGAGGGGGGTGCAATTACTCTTCCAAGCCTCACAGAATTTACAAAGCCAAATTTAAGCCCTGGAATTTGCTTTCAATGTCTGGAATCAGCTATTGATCAACAAGGAATACCGAAAGTTCTTGACCTAAAACCATTGATTTAATGACTGTTACAAGTTACAACGGCACTGGAAAAAAGTGACATGTGACTGTTTTCCACACTTAACAACCATTGCAGCTTCCCTGTAGTCATGTGATCAGTGCTTGGCAACTGGCATGTACTTATGACGGTTTCACTGTCATGTGATCCCTTTTTGTGACCTTCTGTCAAGCAAAGCCAATGGGGAAGCCAGATTCACTTAACAACCATGTTACTAACTTAAGAACAGCAGAGGTTCACTTAATGTGGCAAGAAAAGTTGTAAAACAGGACAGCATTCATTTAAAACTGTCTTGCTTATCAGCAGACATTTTGGGCTCAGGTGTGGTCCTTAAATCGAGGACCACCTCAATCTGAGGTAGAAAACAAGAGGCCTCCTATTTTGGATCCAATGGGATGGGATGTTTCCTCCTTTCTCCATTGTTGTTCAGAAATAGGAATCCCACCCCACCCCAAAAAAGCAAAATCTATCACATCAGGGGGACCAAAATTTCCCCAAAGATAGGATGATTATCCTCAGGACGGATGCCGTCTCCAAAGGCTTTCGATCTGATTTCTCATGTTCAGTGTTATTGGAGGATGGAGATCACTTGTGAAGGAACGCAGGGACGACCTTGAGGACTGCTGAAGGGATGTGAAACGGCTGCTTAGTCTTGGGAAAATGGGAGGCGTGAACAAGAATTTCACAATAGCCTTGGCCTTGATTCAATTTGGGTTTTGGCTTCTGAAATTCTGCAGCTCTATGCCCCGTAAATAAGAGTAAAATTCTGGGTATCCACATGGCCTCTCTTTCCTAACCTGGCCTACTTGAAAGACTGGTATCATTAAAAAAGAGATTAAAGCAAATCAACACCATGTGTTGATCAACAAAATGTGTTGAATGTGTCAAATCAACAAAATGTGTTGAACTTAATTAAGCACTCCTCGTGTTTTTTGGGGGGGATATCTTGCTGTGGTCTGGGCTCTTGGTCCAGAAAAAGTTGGTATAACTTTACTGTAGAATAGCGCTCACCCTCCTCCCTGGCACTAGGTACTGGTTTGGAAGAACCACTGTCTTCCATGGACTGGGGACGGGATAGGCAGAAGGGAAGGGGTTGGTTTTGCATAGAACCTAGTTCCTGCACATGTGCAGATGGAAGTTTGCTCGGCCACCCATTGCCCATGTGGCCCAGTTCCTAACAGGCCATGGACCGGTACTGGCCCTAGGGGGTTGGACCTCTGCTGTAGAGGATGCTAAAGTTTTGTTCCACGTTTCAGAAGTTTTATTAAAATTCTCGAAAGTTTCCAAACCAAACAGCAACACACAACTTATCTAAAAACTCTCCAAGTGAATTCACACATGCAGATTCATCACTATGTACAACATTAATCCATATGGGTCCATAAATGGGTCAATGCGAACATGCCAACCGAAAGGTCCAGTCATAATTATGCTCAGCAAGGACTTAGGAGACATCCAGATTTTTAAAATAGCTCATACACTGGTTTACATTCATACATAATGCTAAGTCAGGATTTAAAAACAAAAACCAAAAAGAGATTCTCTGGACAAGTCATAAAGGTGTGGTTGACAGGTAACACAAAGAGAACTGATACATATCAGAGAGACACCAAAGAGACACCTCCCTAGGATGATGAAAGACCGGTTACAGGGTGGTAAACCAGTAATTTATAATGGTGAGATGATTTATCTATTGTCTTCACAGTTGCACCTTCTTACTCTACCAACTTCCAACACTCATCGCTGGTCAGTGAAACACTATCAGCCGTGATCATTCCACACAACTAAATTCACCAATGTTGGATTTAACCACGTTTTACTGAATCAACTTTGGTTGGCTCCTTTCACAAAACCCTGGCTTAACTGCCATTCCGATCGGCTGCAAGTACCAAGATGAGCTTCGAAAGAAATAAAAGCAAACGGCTTAGGCAAACTCAGCCACTCACAGGCCACCAACCATGTGGCTGCACACGTGGCAGATGGTGCCAGCCAGCCTTGGTTGCAGAATAAACACGCTTTACTTGGCAAGGGGTCACTTGACAAAAAAATTTCAAAGCGAAAGCTTCTTGTTTGCTTGATTGCACCACTTGGAATCCTGCTCCCCTACATTCAACAAGTTAAACCCTCACCTGTTGGAGAACGCGATCCAGAGGCTCCGCTTTGGCCAAGCTTTCGGGGGTTAACCCTGTCAGTTCTTGGCACGGCTCACTTAGCTCCAAATTGTCTGCCTTCACCAGGCATTTGTGCAGGGTCCCTACCTGAAAATGTTTAACAAAGAGGGTAGGGGGGAAGGAGGAGGGGGTAAGGGGAAAAAAAGAAAATTACAACTCTAGGAACTCGATGGAGCGACTTGTAAGAACAATGTGTATTTAAAAAAGGAGGTTAGAACCACAGCTGGCTCCGTTGAAATTGGAAGGGATGGCTGGAGATGTAGTTGCTAATTTCACAAACTTCCCATCTCGGTTTCCCTCCTGGCTTTGCCTTCAAGGAGATTCGCAGCCTCCCCATAAAAGTAGATGTTATTTTTAAGAGACCCAGCTGCAATTTTTGCATCATTCTAGTGGAAGGGAGGGAAATAAAATTCAGGTGGATCCCATCAGAATGGACTCGATTTAGAGATCCTGGAGGCGGGGAGCCTCTTGTTTTCTTTTCAAATTATTCGTTTGAAATTCACTTTGGAATGGGGATTGGGAGGGCGAGGAAGAAAGTAAACATAGGGATTGGACCTAGTTCTTCTGGGTTTGCACGAAACAGGTTTTCCTCCCACTCCGGTTTAATTCCCGTATCAAGCGACAGGTTTCCCAAGCAAACATGCAGGCCTGATTATTTCAAACACAGAAACACAAAAAGGTACATATCCAATATCCCAAACATGGTTAAAAGGGCCGTTTGGGTTTTCTTTTTACAGGAAGGAAGCGCCTTTTAGAGTCTCTTAAACATGAAAATGTTTCTATTGACTCAGAACTAGGGAAGGTGGGAAGATTTCATTCTTTTGTAATCTGGATTTGATTCTCCTGCTCAATTTCAAGGGAAATTTTTGAGCTGAGCTTTTAATGAATTATCCCAGTCCAAACTTAATAGTTTCTCCCTGCTTTCTTCCAACCCACCACCCCTCCTCAAGCCAAGTTGGGGGAGGTGAGCCAAGCTCATTCCAGCCCTGGATATGTTTGCTCAGATATAGAAATCCCCCTCGGGTGGTTGAATGAGAGAGAAGAGGGATCTCAGTTAAGTAGTTTCACCTCTCTTTCTTTTTTCTTTTTCCTCTCTTTTTGCAAATTGCCCAACGGTGTACGAAGAGTTTGGGAAGTCATACCTTCTTGCTGGGAAGATCCACAACTTGCCACACCAACAGAATTAGTTCCCTCTCATCGGACCCCAGCTTAGCCCCATTTCCACCAGCGGATGCCCCAAACAAGACCACCAAACAGTCACTGTGCGAAGAAGAAGCCGTCATGACCACAGAAGGGGGGGAACAGCTACAATCAAAAGCAGAGGTAAAGGAGAGGGAAAAAAAAAAAGAAAAAGAAGGAAGAGAGAAGGAAGAGAGAAAAAAAGAACAAAATTTAAATAAAAAGGAGAAAGAGAGAAAGAGAAAAAAGTATAAAACAAGCCAAACACAAAAAACTTACAAATGAAGGGCACCCCCATTCCCCAAGTGATCAAAGGGAAGATATAAAAAGGTCAATCTCAGAAAAGCCAGAACTATGGGTAAAGGGAACAGGGTGAAGGTAGCTAAGGTTCAAATAACATTTAATAAAAGGGGGAAAAATCTGTTTGCTGTTGTACCTGTATTTGAGGTGAGTTCTGTCTCCCCAGCTCTAACTGGGGGATAAAATTTAACAGGCAGTCCGTTTGTCTCCCTCTGACATCATGGCAGGAACCCAGCCTAGGTTTTTTTTTTAAAAAAAGAATCTTTTTTTCCTCGCTCTCTTTTTCCTAAGTTACCTGCCCCTCGGTGGAAGCACATGACCTGAGTCAATTTCCCAACAGGCGAGGCCATTGGGCCTGCAGGAAAGGTAGAGGTGGGACCTGGAGCATAATCCACGCCCAGTTGAGTCTACCTGATTGGATTTGTGTATGTTTGGCTGGGGAGGGAGGGAGGGAGACAGATCAGGAGGGAAACTCCCTTTCTCAATTTTACTTTAATTTCAGGAAGTGCCTTAACCTGTTCTGGTTTTTTTTCTTTCTCCTCCAACTCTCTCTCTCCTGTTTCAGGAGTCCTTTATCAGCAAGCAGAATGCAGTCTCCTTGCCACAATTCTGTCCAAAATGCACAAGGTGCCTCCCAGGACAGCTTCTTCCCAAAATTCCTGGTTCTAAATTTATTGTGTTTGGCTCCCACCTGGTCACCTGCCTATGCAGTTCTTTGGATTGCAAGGAATATGGGCAAAACCGTTGAAGGGGAGAGTTGGTTTTAAAACTGTAGGGATTATAATCAGATCCTGCCCGGCATAAAACTCACACAAAATGAAATGAACCTGCCTGGTGTGAGTCAAAAGCCCAGTCTCAGAATTATAATTCATATAATTCAGTTCAGTGTGTGGAGGGTGAAGGATGTGTGTGTTTGTGTTTATTTTCATGGTCATGATATGCACCAAAGATGGTGTTTGATTTCGTTGTACAATGTGCAATGACAATAAACTAAAACTAATAAGGCTAGTTCTCTGAGGTTATGGAGGAGCAAAACATTTTAGTTTGAAATAAAAGCAGCTTCTAAAGCAATGTTTTTCACACTTGACAACTTTAAGATATGTGGACTTCAACTCCCAGAATTCTGGAAGTTGAAGTCTACGCATCTTAAAGTTGCCAAGTTTGGAAAATAGGGTTCTAAAGAACTGGACAAATGCGGGCAGCTCACCAGTTTCTATGAAAACCCTTTGGCTATTTAAATTTCCATTCCATTTTTTAATAACCCCAGCAGGGAAATTGCCTTTATTAAAAGCAACTGTACTACATGACCCATTCTCAACAGAGCTCTATCTATTTAGACTTGCATTTATTTTCCTTGGATGGACAACCAACCACCTTAGGGGGAAAATAATTTATATTTTAATGCAGGATATCCAGCCAAATCCTCTAGATATGATTATTGAGATCAGATTCTAGAATTAATAGGTATTGAAAGAAAGCACCTGGGTGAAACATTTTAAAACAGCCTCCAGTAACTGCTTTGAAGAGATGCAAACAACTACAACGTCATACTTAACAAAACTTGTTTAGTGACCATCCAGAGTTATAACCGGGCTGAACTAGTAGGATTTATAAGTCCTCTTAGTTGTGACTGTTGCAGCATCCACAGCATGATTGTGATTTGGGCACTTCCATCAATTAGAGGTGCTCCTCGATTTACAACCACAATTGAGCCAATTTTTTTTTGCTGCGCAACAAGATAGTTATTAAGTGAGTTTTGCCCCATTTTACCACCTTCCTTGCCACCGTTGTTAAGTGAATCACTGCAGTTGTTAAGTTAGTAACACAGTTCTAAAGTGACTTTGACTTTGCTGGTCAGACGGTCACAAAAGGAGATCATGTGACCCCAGGACACTGCAACCGTCATAAATATGAGTCAGTTGCCAAGCGCCTGAATTCTGATCACATGCCCATAGGGATGCTGCAATGGTCATAAGTGTGAAGAAAGCAGCCATAAGTCACTTTTTCTAGTGTCATTGTAACTATGACTGGTCACTAAATATGAATGGTTGTAAATCAAGGACTATCTGTATGACTGCAGAAATTTGTAACTTTCCTTGCCAGCTTCCTACAAACAAAAGGGAAACCTGCATGGAAGGTGGCAAATTGTGGTCATGTGATGTCCTCACTTAATGACTATGTGTAAAGTCGCTTAACGATGACAACCAAGACTGCTGGAATTGCCATTGCCAACGGGGACAGGGATGTGAAGTTGCGCTTAATGACTGAGCCGCTTAAGCGACAGAATTTCTGGTCCCAAGTATCATTGTTAAGTGAGGGCTATTTGTACTATCCCACACAACCCACAACCCCCCAAAAACATTTTCAGAGTCCAATTTGAAGCATTGAAGAGCCATGGTGGTGCAGTGGTTAGAATGCAATATTGCAGGCTAACTCTGCCAACTGTCAAGGTTTGATCCTGACCGGCTCAAGGTTGACTCAGCCTTCCTTCCTTCTGAGGACAGTAAAATGAGGACCCAGATTGCTGGGAGCAATATACTGACTATAAACTGCTTAGAGAGGGCTGTAAAGCACTGTGGTATATAAGTCTATTGCTATTGCACTACCCTACTGTATCCTGGCTTTAATACTGAATGAAAAGTGAGATATGAGTCTAATGCATCAATAAACACATAATAAATATCCTATGCTTTGCTACTGTTTTAGCTTCTTAGTTTCATGTTTTAAGGTTAACTCTATTTTTTTTTTAGGTGAGCCAAACAAGCTAGTCAGAGAAATAGGTAAATTGTGTATACATTTTGCTTATAACTCTTCCACATAAACAAACAGAGAAATGGCAATAGAGTAGCTAAATACTCTGAAGGTGGAGGAACTTTCATTCCAATTTCAGAATCCTTCTTGTGAGCTGTAATCCTAATTCTCCATCTTGGTGTTGCTTATTTAAAGCAACACCAAGATGGAGAATTTAAAGGGAACATTGCTTAATTTAGCTGTAGGTAAATGTCTTTCTAGATGGTCACACTGTAACAGAAATATTATATAAATGATATTTTCAAGCAAACTGGCAGACTTCCTCTTCATTTGTTATTATTTAAAATCTGAAAAGTTGCTTTCCTTCACAGAGATATGGATAGGACACCTATATTTTCTATATCTTAGAAAATAGAAACTACTCTCTCCCCCACCCCGAAAATAAATCATAACAGGGTGCTTCCTTACATTTCCTCCACTTCTCAGTAAAGAAAGCAAATTAATATGAAGGAAAATATCCTGCACAGCTGGAATGGAGGGCAGGAAGCCATTTCACATATTTCGCCTTCTGGGAAAATGGAAACCAGCCTCGCCCAACCTGGCAGCCATTTTGTGAGTGTACTAACCAGTCTTCCTAGCAGTCTCCCTTTTTGGGGAAAACCTCCATTTCTCATTCCCCAAAGTCCAAGTGGACCAAATAATGGGGGTGGGGGTGGGAAATGAGGTTACCTGAATCATACCTTACAGGAGAAGACTCCTCAGAATTGGAAAAGCTGAAAGAAAAGAAAACTGAGAACCTGCAAGGCTAGAGATGACTTGAAACACATCCAAATATTCTGTTTATATGGTGCTAAAAGTTAAAACTGAGGGAGTTTGTGGACCAGAGATGGGTGGGAGGGCGTCTCCCTTACCTGGTTGGGAGAATACCTGTGGAAATTAATGGCTTTTAAGACCTAAGAGAATGGAAATGTTTGCCTGGTACACACAGGTCATTTGAACAGGTGGGCTGTGAAGGGATTCTATCAAATGCCTTTAACAGCAGCTGCCTCGTTATCTGGTCCAAGATGGGGACGGGGGAGAGAAAAACAGTCCTTTGTATTGTATATATTGGAAGGGGGAGATTGGTATAGCAAGCAGCCATCTTGGAGGGAGCCAGGAATAAGGCAGACAGGCTCAATTTGCCTTGCACTTTCCCCAGAAGTTTCCTTTTTCTGTACAGGTAGTTCCCAACTTACAATGATTCATTCAGTGACTGTTCAAAGCTACAATGGTGCTGAAAAAAAGTGACTTATGACCATTTTTCACACTTACGACTATTTCAGCATCCCAATAGTCATGTGATCAAAATTCAAGTGTTTGGCAACTGACTCATATTTATGACCATTGCAACGTCCCAGGGGTCATATGATAAACTTTTGTGACCTTCTGACAAGCAGAGAAAATGGAGAAGCCTGGTTAACTTAACAGCTGCAATGATTCACTTAACAACCGGTGCAAGAGAGGTCGTAATATGGAGCAAAACTCACTTCACTGCCTTGCTTAACAACAGAAATTTTGGACTCCATGGCGGTTGTAAGTTGAGGGGACTACCCTTTATATATAAAAAGGACGCTTCTGTTTTTCTACTTTATACTCTGAGTACTTGAAGATTTATTTTCTTTCCTATTTTCTCTTGACTTGGCTTTTTGTTTTTTTTAGGAGACTAGTTTTGAACATTCTTCCCACCCAAAACTCCTGCGTTTTAAATACCTAAAACTGAAATGGAGACCAAAAAAAAATAAGAAGGCAACAATAAACAGATTTGTTGAAAATGTAAGGAGCCTGCCTCTTCAGTTTTATCATTTTTGTTAAAATGACTTGCCTGCATGACTGACTGAGAAATTCTGGGAGTTGAAGTCCGCAAGTCTTAAAGTTGCTAAGTTTGGAGACCCCCTGCTCTGCTCTCAGTGTTTCTCAATTTTAAGTGTGGCTGGGGAATTCTGGGAGCTGAAGTCTGCAAGTCACTTTAAAATTTGAGAAACACCAATAGAGACCCTCATAACAGAATCTTGAAAGCATGACTATTTATTTATATCCCTTCATTATTTTCATCAGGGCCAAATATTTTACTCAAGACCAAATACTCTTTCCTCCTCCTTCTCTTTTGCCCCACAACAACAACCCTGTGAGGTGGGTTGGGCTGTGAGAGAGAGTGGGATGACCCAAGATCATCCAGTTGGGTTTCCTGGCTAAGGCAGGATTAAAATTCACCACCTCCTGATTTCTTTACCACTGGACCAGTCTGGCTCCTTTTCTGTTTATGTTTCCTTCTTTTTTATACCAAAGAGAATCAAGGCAATGCAATCTCAAAGCTTCTTTATTATGCTTTCCTTCTTTTCCCAGACTCACCACATATTTTCTCCAAGGTTATTTTTATACTTCTCTACCGCCAGCTATCTAGCACAAGGCTCTTCAAACTTGGCAAGTTTAAGACTTGTGGACTTCAATTCCCAGAATTCCTGAGCTAACATAACTGGAGGAGGAATTCTGGGAGTTGAAGTCCACAAGTCTTAAAGCTGTCAAGTTTGAAGACCCCTAACCTAGCATATCTAAGGAATTCTGCAAGGGGTCAGTGCTACTGGTGGTTATTAAGGCTTTCAGGCATATATTCAACAGGTAGAGCTTTGACTGCAATTGCCGCCATCTTGATTTTTGTGATTACATCCTGCAAACATTCATGCAATCAAATTTTAGGCTATCTTTTGGAATGGACTTTGTTTTTAATTATAGCATTTTTGTTATTGTTAGTGTCTTGTATTAGGACAGACTTTTAAATTATTGCTTCCCCTGCTTTTAATTAAAGAATTTATTGTTCTCTTTTAATAGATGGCTCCTTCGGGAGGAAGGCCAGATTACAAATAAAGAACAATATAAATTAATTCAAGATCCAAGCATCAAAGGCTTCCTGAGAGGAAAATTGGAGTAGACAATTGTAAGTTATACATAAATGGTAAAACCCTAGAGCCAATAGATGAAATAATGTTTTTGTTTTTCTGAAAATAGGGGAGTAGCTTGTGGTTTATTGTGAAATGAATCTTTTGTCAAAAGAAGCTAATTATATGTAGATAAGAGTGTATATCCGTTCACTGTTAGAAGTTGTCTTTACGATTGTTTAGTGACCGTCTGAAGTTACCACAACGCTGAAGAAAATCCACTTCTTTGTAGTCAGCAATTCAGTCAGGCCAACTGTGTTGGAAAACCCACGATACCTAAACACTCATAGAACAATAGAGCTGGAAGGGACCTTAGAGGTCACCTAGTCCAACCTCCCTGCTCAGGGAGGGAGACAGAGGCACCACCCCTTCCATGGGGACTTCATAAGATGGGGGCAATTCCTACGTTCCTCGGCCCCCAAAGATGGGAAGGGCCCCGCCCAGGTTTGCCCAGCAGCAGCTGCCCTTCTCCTACAGGTCATAACTCCGAGGAATTCACATGGGGTGAACAAGGAGAGCTTGTAGGGTCTCAGGGCTATGAAGAAAGCAGGGAAAAGGCCTGGGGTAGAGAAAGGATGATTTATTTTGCTTCCTTCAGGGGAAAGTATTTCATCCTCTGTGTCATTCCAAACACAAATAGTCCTGGACTTATGACCATAACTGGGACAAGCATTTCCATTGATAAGCAAGGTCATTAAGTGAGTTGTTCCAATTTTACAACCATTCTTGCCCCAGTTGTTAAGCGAATCACTGCAGTTATTAAACTAATCTTGCCATTATTAAACGCATCCAGCTTTCCTCATTGACTGCTTGTCAGAAGCCAGCTGGAAATATCACAAATTTTGATCACATCACCCAGAATGCCGCAACCATTGTATAAACATAAGCCACTTGCACCCAGATTTTGATTGTGTGACTGTGGGGATGCTGTGATGGTCATAAGTAAGAGGACAGGTCGTATCTCACTCACAAAGTGTCAGTGTAACTTTTACAAGGGCTATCTTACCAAACGATATTTTCCATGGTCCTCCTGTTTTTGGAAATTGGGCAATTGTGTTTCCCCCCCCCATAAACCTGGATTATGCACCATTCTCTTCCATGGATTGTCACTTTCAATCTTGACATTTTCTCAAGTTGTCATGATATAAAATGTCACTTTCTACAATGATGCTGGATTGTGTCAGAGTCAGGGATGTGAGTATTTTTGCAGTGATGTGAGATTCCAGGTGCTCCAAGCTAGCAAAGTTTAAGTGAAACTGGGATTTTGCCAAGAAAAGACTTATTCTTGCTTTAACATGACTTGTTTTGGTCACATTTATAGAAACTCCTCTTTTCAGGTTATAACCCAGGTCAGTGTTAATGTGTGGTGATAACTGATTGAATTGCCTATAGCTAAACTTTCAAAGCATCATTCAGCTTGATGATATTCCTTACTTGTTCAGTCTTTCCCCTTCTTGCAGACAGAAGGAATGACTAAGCAGAATGAAACTTAAATGTTCAGATCTGTGTTGTTCTGTGAGATTCGAGCATCGTCAGAATAAATGTGGTAGTTATGATATATCTACTCCCCTCTTCACTTTATTACATTAGGGCTCTCCAATCTTGACAATTTTAAGGCTTGTGGACTTCAACTCCCATAATTCCTTAGCCAAAGTTGCCAGGTTGCTTTAAATTATATGGGACTGAATCCCTGGAGAGATGCCATCCAACCTGGTGGCACTGTTGAGTTTGGAGTCTGTGTTTTCTGTGCCCCAGATTACTTCATTTCCTTCTTGAGGAAGAACTGATCTTGGGTAGACTTTCACAACAAGCAGGAGTGGCAGGCAGGGGCTGTAGGTAACAAGGGAGAAAGGGCAGAGTTTGGGAAAAGTTCCAGTGAGCTGGTCCCAGGTATTTTCAGGGAAGGGGCAATCGAGGGTAAGAAGGTGTTAAGAAAGAACAGCAAGGAGCTGTGAAGTCAAAACTAAGGACAGCTGCAGAGGTAGGAGAGAGAGAAAGAGAGCTCAGATGGAAAAAAAATATTTGGTTTTTTTTTTGGGGTGGGTGGGAGCAGGAGAATTAGATTTCTCAAAGGAAGCAACCATCTTCCGAGGTGGGTGGATGGTTTTCCCTCCATTCTCCATTTAACTGCTTTCCCCTCCCTCAAACATCACAACACAAATAGGAAAGTTGGTCTAATTAGGAGAAATGAAGTGAGAAGCTTAGAAGCTGAAATCTGACCATGGAACATTATTTATAGAATCAAGAGAAGCGTTAGTACCACTATAATGCCTTGGTAAGACCTCGCTTGGAATATTGCATCCACTTTTGGTTGCCACAATATAAAAAAAAAAAAGATGTTTTTTATACTCTAGAAAGAGTGAGAGAAGAGCAGTAAAGATGATTAGGGAACTGGAGACAAACACATATGAAGAACAGCTGCAGGAAATTGGTATGTCTAGTCTAATGGAAAGAAGGACTAGAGGTGCCATGATAGTAGTATTTCAGTATTTGAGGGGCAGCCACAAAGGAGAGAGGGTCAAGCTATTCTCCAAAGCACCAGAAGGCAAGGCAAGAAGAAATGGATGGAAACTAATCAAGGAGAGAACCAACCTAGAACTAAGCAGATATTTCCTGACAGTGAGAACAATTAATCAGTGGAACAACTTCCCTCCAGAATTTGTGAATGCTCCAACACTGGAGGTTTTTAAGAAGAGATTGGACAGCCATGTGTCTGAAATGGCATAGCGTTTCCTGCTTGAGCAGAGAGTTAGATAAGAAGACCTTTAAGGTATTTTCCAAGTTCTAACTCTGTTGTTCTCTTTATTTTTAGCCTAATAAAACCTTACATGTTTGACACTTTCCTACCTGGAAACAGACAGGTGTGCATTTGTGTCTTTATGGGTGAGGCAAGTTATGATATTCGGTCCTGTCCCAATTCCAGATGCAAGAATCTGAATAGAATAAAAACATTATTGGAGGTGGAATTCATAATGGCTCAACCAGATCAGTCTGCTTCAAAACAGAAGTGCCCCAAACAAGGGGAATAATTATATTCTGCAAATTTAATGAATTATATTGGGGCAACAAAATAAGGTTCCTATTCTCCAGCTTCCCTAAATTGGGAACATACAGCATAACGTGGGTCTATGAATCAAGTTCTGTTTTGGGGAGATTGTCTCTTCTAGATTTCTTTGATTCTTGTTTGATATTTGTGGCATGGCGTGTCAGTCCAGAATATAGAATAACAGAGTTGGAAGGGCTCTTGGAGATCTTCTAGTCCAACCCCATGCTCAAGCAGGAGATCTTATACCATCCTGGTCAAATGGTTGTCCAACCTCTTCTTGAAAACCTCTAGTGATGGAGCACCCACAATTTCTGGGGGCAAGCCATTAATTAGTTGACTGCACAGTGAATTAATTTTTACAAATAAATTAAAATTATTCTCACAATCATGAAATTTCTCCTTAGTTCCAGGTTAGATCTCTCTTTGATGATTTTCCATCTGTTACTTCTTATCCTATCCCCAGAATAGGTCGACCTTCTCTTCTCTGAGGCAGCTCCTCAAATATTGAAAGACTTCTATCATGACACCCCAATCCTTCTCTTCATTAGACATATCCAGTTCCTTCAACCGTTCATCATCCAGATTCTACTACCTGGATAGTGATGGCCTCGTGCCATCTCCATGAATTGACCTTCTTGAATTAGACAGTGATTCATGCACAGGTGTGAAGACCATGCATTACTTTTCTAGACATAAGGAGACGAGCTTGAAAAATGTTGGGTTCTAATTGCCCAAAGGCAAGGCTGAACTGAGACAAGCCAACTCCCGAAACAATAGAAAGATATCCTGCTTCACCCACCAATACCACTCCCATAACTTTCCTTTCCATCACACTCTCCGCCCTGTTCCTTCTCAGCAATAACCCTAACTTTTAATGTTTAGAAGTTTAATGAAAAGAAGAACTATGGGTGATGTGATGGCAGTGTTCCAATATTTGAGGGGCTGCCACAAGGAAGAGGGGGTCAACCTATTCTCCAAAGCACCTGAAGATAGGACAAGAAGGAATGGATGGAAACTAATCAAGGAAGCCATCCAACCCAAGGAGGAATTTCTTGACAATTAGAACAATTAATCAATGGAGCAACTCGCCTCTAGAAGTTGTGGGCGCTCCATTACTGAAGGTTTTTAAGAAGAGATTGGACAACATTTGTCTTAAATAGTATAGGATTTCTACAGGGGTGGGATTCAAGTTTTTTAACAACCAGTTATGTGGGCGTGGCTTAGGTAGTGGGCATGGCTCGGTGGTCATGTGACTGGGTGGACATGGCTTGGTGTGGCCAACTCAATATCACTCACATCAAGGCATGCATCTCCTCACCTGGCCTCTCATGACTGTAGGGATGCTGCAACAGCCGTAAGTGTGAAAAATGGTCATGTCACTTTTTTCAGTGCCATTGTAACTTTGAATGGTCCACTCCACACAAGCAAAGTACCATCAAAGGAGGGGGAAAAAACTCAAGAGAAGTTCCAGAGACAGGAAGTCTAGTCCTGCCAAGAATATAATAAGGGTTAATGGAGAGGCAGTTTCTGTAAGCAACACCAGAATGTTTCCTTCCTGCCTTCCTTACAGGATTAGGCCAGTAATTTCTTCTAACAATCGGTTCTCCAAACTGCTTAGAATGTTAACCGGTTCTAGCGAATAGGTGCAAACTGGTAGAATCCCACCCCTGGATTTCTACTTGAGCAAGAGATTGGACTGGAAAACCTCCAAGATTCCTTCCATCTCTGCTATTATGTTATTCTAGAACAGTGTTCTTAAACTGTCCTGCCCAATTGCCCCCTTTCCCAGTCTCAAATAATGTCATTATCCCCACCACCAACAACAAACATCATACTGTTTGGCATCAATACTGGATGCCAGCAATGACGGTGCCAACTGGATCCTTGACTTATAGCAGTTACAGATTGCTCCATTACCCCCAGAATATGCCCATCTGCAGCTTAAGAATCACTGATCTTGATGCTGCCTTAAATGTCCCAGTGTGATCCATTGGTGGATGGGCACAGCAGTTGTCTGCATAACTACATCACAACCCTTTCAGAGTGATGTCTCATGGTACAATCAAGTGGCTGTAGGTGTCAAAGAGATCTAGCACGAACTTGATCCTCTTCATTGTCCAGACCCTGTCTCCTAAAAGTAGGGTCTGCTTCATTTCACCTAAGGATCGAGCCATAATGTCAAGTGCAAGGAAACTGGACCATCCATTAGGTTGCAGCATAGAAGATTTATTCAAGCCTATATACATCTATATACTAAAATTGCGGGATGCGGTGATTCAGTGGCTAAGACACTGAGCTTGTTGATCAGAAAGGTCAGCAGTTCGGCGGTTCGAATCCCTAGCGCAGCGCAACAGAATGAGCTCCTGTTATTTGTCCCAGCTTCTGCCAACCTAGCAGTTCAAAAGCATGTTAAAAAATGCAAGTAGAAAAATAGGGACCCCTTTGGTGGGAAGGTAACAGCATTCTGTGTATCTTCAGTATTTAGTCATGCCGGCCACATGACCACGGAGACATCTTTGGACAGTGCTGGCTCTTCAGCTTTGTAATGGAGATGAGCACCGCTCTGTAGAGCCAGAAACGACTAGCACGTATGTGCAAGGGGAACCTTTACCTATATACAATAATCTAGTTAACTAAAGTTCAACACTAAATTGGCACCACATAAGAAGGAGTTGGACTTGGGTTGTTTGTGGCAATGTAAAGATTCTAATCTGATGACACATTTAACTCCACCCCCAGCTCTGCCTGCTCTTCTCCTACACCTATGTAGAAGGATCCTATTCATGGCCAACCAGACATAACCTATCAACCCTTTGTACCAATTTCATCTAATAATAAAGCTATCCTCGCATGAGGAATATCCAACTGGAGTGGAAATAAATATAAATTCAGCAGATGTTTGAATGTGTTTTGCCAAATGATAGGAACAACCCAATATAGAGCCCTGGTGGGTCCCAATGGTTAGAATGCAGTATTGCAGGCAAACTCTGCCCACAGCCTGGAGCTGAATCATGACGCATCTTGAGGTTGACTCAACTTTCCATCCTTCCAAGATCAGGAAAATGAAGACCGAGATTGTTGGGGAAAATATGCAAATAGTGCTCACATTGTAAACTGCCTGGAAAGTGCTGTAAAGCACGATGGGGCATTATATAAGTCTAAGTGTTATTGCTATTGCTATAAAGGGATCCTAGAACTGTCCCAGAAATATAAGTTGTCTTCAGAGCTTTGCAAACACACATGAAAGTCAAACAGTTCAGCTCTTCAGCTCCATCCTTTCAAATTTATGCACCTGTCTCATGAAGACAGCACGTTTCTGCAGTGTAAAGCAGCAATTTAGTAGATTTTCAAATGATGGTGGTATTTTATTAGCCAAGGAACAGTATGACAATATTGACTTTTTTTTCAAATGCTAAGTATATGGACAACAGGTGCAGTATATGATGTCCCTTCCTCCTCTCTACCAGAATCCTATTTGATACAAGGACACGCCCTGATCTGGCCCTCCCGGATGTCCTCAGTTGCCAGCTCCACACCCACCCAATTTGGCACATAGTTTGGCTTTGAAGAACGCACCTTTGGTTGTGAAAGCAAAGCAAAGAAACCGCAGCATTTTGGTACCTGGCTCAAAAATGCCCCATAAAATCTTTCCTTGGTTCTGCTAGTATATGACACACTCTCTGGTATTCTCATAATGGGTTGGGGCATCTCAGATTTACATCTAGAAAGAGCTACAGGTTGGGAAAGGGTTCTGAAATAACAGAAGAAAGTTGAAGTAGAAGGTTTTCCTACAAGGGTTGTTCTTTGTGCAGGGGGATTTTGCAATTTTGCAAAACTTGGGCCACGACGGGCTGTCTGAATGCAATTCTGAACCTTGTCGAGCCCATTCCCTCCACAGTCCTTGTATATTCCGTTCAAGTCTTTGCCTGACTGATTTCCTCTGTTTGATCCCCAGCTGGCATTCTTCTTTGTTCTTCAGGGTGGTACCATGTAGCAATTAGCAGAGGTGGGCAGGGAAGAATTACACCTGAGAAGGTAGAATGGGGAAAGGTTTACAAGTCCTCCCCAGCGAATCCTCTTTCTCTCATCCTGCCTCTCCCACTGACTGTTGTTGGCCCAAAAGTGAGTAACATCGGACACACCCGCTAATCCTGGTGGAAAGAAGCTGATAACACATTGAGTGAAAAATGTAGCTTCTTTCTGAAAAAGCTTCTTGGATGAGAAGCGAAATGTCTTCAAAGAAAAACCAGACAGTTCAGTTGCCTCTTGAAAAAAAAAAAAGCACCTTTGGGACTCCTTCCTTGCAGGACTGATCCTTTTGAAAACTGATGGGGAACTATTGGTCTTCTGAAGCCAGGTTTCCTTCAGATGGATTGGGACCCTAATCCTAATGGCATCAATTCTTCAGAATTGGTCAAGTCAACAAATTTATTTATTTGCTTCTCAGACTTATCTTCCACTTTTCCTCCAGGAGCTCCAGTGGATTTGTACAGGGCTCCCTCTCCATTAGCAACCCTGGGAAGTAGACTGAGCTAAGGAAGAGAGAATGGCCCAAAATCACTGCATGAAATTATTTATTATTTATTATTGTTTTATTTGTTTGTCAAACATGTACGAGATAACAAGTACAGGTACGAACATAAAACATAAACAAAGGAAGTAAATACAGATAAATGGGGACAGTAAGACTAGATGATAGGCACACTGGTGCTCTTATGCACACCCCCTTCAAGGACCTCTTTAAGAATGGGGGTGAGGTCCATGGTAGACAGTCTGAGGTTGAAGCTGTGAAGAGTTGAGGCTGTAATAACGGAGTCGGGTAGGGCGTTCCAGGTGTTGAGACCACTCTGTTGCTGAAGTCGTATTTTCTGCAATCGAGTTTGGAGCAGTTTACCTTGAGTTTGTATCGGTTGTTTGCCCGTGCATTATTGTGGTTGAAGCTGAAGAAGTTGTTGACGGGCAAGATGTTATAGCAGACAATTTTGTGAACTACGCTTAGATCGGACCGCACGCGGCGCACTTCTATGGCTAGGAATGAACTTGAACTTGACTTGGGTCTCCTTAGTCCTATTCCAACATCTTAAAAGGAGAGTGGAAACGGGAAAGGAAAGCAGCGCTTGTGTTCCCTTCTCTTGATTTCAATAGAGTAGATTGATTTGAAATATAGCTACTTTGCTAATTAATGCTTGGAGGGGAGACCACTAAGAAACCCCACGGAAGTAGTAGACTAGATTGGGAAATGAAAAAAAAAAAAATCTGTGAAGGCAGCAACTGTAAGCCACTTTAAGATTGTTGTCAGGAAAATGGCAGGAATAGGCAGAGCCCTGCAGTTTAGCTGTACTCAGCTTGAAGGAGATATTATCTTCTTCGTTTACTGCACCCCAGTTGCCATGGGAATGTTTGAGAGGCAGCCACACCTTTGTGGACACCACCCAGGTGACTCAGAAAGAGCAAAGCAAACTGAACAGGTTGACCTCGTAAAATCTCAGCAGGCAAAAGGGTAGGTCCCGGCGATTGGCTATGGAAGTTTAATAAGGAAAGCGATCGCAGAAAGCAGAGCTTTCCAGAGGCCAACTTTCCAACATGGTCTTCTTTGAGCATAGAGCAGAGCCATATTTTAAAACAGAATTAAATTTAGCAGGAAAAAAAGGGGGGCAGGAGAAGCAGAAACCAAATGCACGAATAAAGAGGAGGAAATACTTGGACTGATAGTAATAATTGTGTGTGGGGGGGAAAGAGATTAAAATAGCAGTTGACTCACTTGAGTATCAACCAACGGGTTTGATGTTACTGCAAAACCAAAACCAAAACCAAGTCCAATAGAATAGAATAGAACAGAACAGAACAGAACAGAAGAGAAGAGAACAGAAGAGAACAGAAGAGAACAGAAGAGAATAGAATAGAATTCTTTATTGGCCAAGTGTGATTGGACACACAAGGAATTTGTCTTGGTGAATATGCTGTCAGTGTACATAAAAAGAAAAGATACATTTGTCAAAAGTCAAGAAACATAAGGTACAACACTTAATGATAGTCAGGGTACAATAAGTGATCAAATCATACTAGAAAGCAATCAATATACATCGTTAAGATACAAGCAACAAGGAGGGTTTCCGGTTTGTCGGCTTCGCGAGCGGTAGGGATTCGCGAAGCTGGCGCGATCCTCGCCGCTAGCCGCTTTTGGGGCTTCGACCGGACGGGTGCGAGCAAGGCTGCCCTGCAGGGGTAGCTGAAGGTAAGGGGATCCGGAGGAAGGGTTTGGGGTGTTGCAGACCCCTCCCTGGCCGGCAGAACCCCTGTTACCAGGACGTGCAGCGGCGGTCCGTAATGGCCGCCACAAAGAAGTTGACAGCCGGGCAAGTATGCGCAGGAGGAAGAAGAGAAAGTTATTGAAAGTAAAAGTTCTTCTTGGTCGACCCAGGGCTTTGAGATTTATTTAATTTAATTCCTGGAAAAGATGGTTTTCTGATGATTTCTTCCACAAGAGAAAAAAAGCGGCTGTTTTGAGGTGCTGAAGGGAAAGTTTACTCTCCCTCCCGACGGAATTAAGCCGGAAGGGAGAGGATAAAGAAAATATATAAATTTGGATCTTGTTGGAGGAGATGCCTTGAAGACTTGAGGACAGAAATACAATCTTAATAAGGCTTTAAAATATAGACTTGGATTCTTTTTTTTTTTATTTGTTTGATACCACCCCTGGAAGAGGAAGGGGGAATTTTGGCTTGCTTGGATTTATTGAGGATTGTGGATTTTGGGATTGTTTTGCCTTTCTCTCGGAATATTTGGTTGGTGTAAGAAGAAAGAGGAATAAAGAAAAGAAAAGACTTATTTATAATGGCTTTCCTTTTTGAAGACCTGAGGGATGAATATGAGCAAACAAAAGCAATCTGCAAAGATGGCATGGAAAAAGCTTTTCTATTTCTAGAAATGGCGCTGGTCAATTACCAACAGACAATGGAACAGATGGAAATGGAAGAAGAACAACAAGGAAGAGACGAAGACGCCATCTTCATTGAATTTCAAAACTTATCTAAGGAAGAAGGAAGGAAGAGAGCAAGGAAAATGAAGGACTTAAGATCTAAAAAACATTTGAGAAAGAGAAAAATATGATGCAAAGTAAATATAATGATAACAAACAAGAGAAAAAGGGAATGCAACAGAGAAGGGATCCCAGCAAGGCAGAGGTTAGAAGAAGAAGGGGGTAGGAAGATTTGGTGGGGGAAGAAAGAAAGGGGAAAGGCGGAGAAAAGCCTCAAAGCTTTAAAATTGGATGGGAGAAGAGGGATTTTTTTTAGAGATAAAGGATGAAATATAATTTTCTGTAAGAAAGATTCTGCTAAGGTACAGAAGATGGTATTGTAACATTTATATTTGAAATAGTAAATTAGAATGCTTTAAGATTTAATAAGAAATTAAAATGTTGAAGTTTTTATTAATGATTGATTTTTAAAATGTAATAAAATATCGAAGGAAAGGAGGATACAATGTATTTAAACATTTTTGGTGGATAGAATGTACCAAGCAGAACCAAATTGGGTATTTGTTATGTTGAATGTTAATTTTACTAACTTAGGGGGGAGGATAGAAAGGCATCATACTCTGATTAGTGATTTCAGGAGAAATTTTTCTTTTATTATAAGAAGAGATAGAGGGATAAATGAATGGGCAAAAGATACAATTTAATGATTTAATTAAGATGGATTAAATAAGATAGAAATGTGAAGAGTGATATGTGTTATTATTTTAGCCCATGCAAAGAGAGGTAACTGGGGCCAAGGTACTTTACTAAAAGATTTTTTTATGTTTGTTTGTGTTTGTTTGTGTTTTATGAGAATATTGGGGAAATTATTGTAGAAAAACAGGGAAAGATTCAATATGTAATGATTTGTTTGTTGTTGAAACTTTTAATAAAACTTGTTTAATAAAAAAAAAAAGATACAAGCAACAAGATTACAGTCATACAGTCACAAGTGGGAGGGGATGGATGATGAGTGATGAGAAAATTAATAGTCATAGTAATGCAGACTTTGTAAATAGTTGGACAGTGTTGAGGGAATTATTTATTTAGCAGAGTGGTGGCATTCGGGAGAAAAACTGCCCTTGTGTCTAGTTGTTCTGGTGTGCAGTGCTCTATAGTGTCGTTTCGAGGGTAAGAGTTGAAACAATTCATGTCCGGGATGTGAGTGGTGTGTAAATATTTTCACAGCCCTCTTTTTGACTTGTGCAGGATACAGGTCCTCGATGGAAGGCAGGTTGGTAGCAATTGTTTTTTTCTGCAGTCCTAATTACCCTCTGGAGTCTGTGTCTGTCTTGCTGAGTTGCAGAACCAAACCAGACAGTTATAGAGGTGCAGATTTGGGGAGGTTTCAAAAAGAGTT